>NW_022872869.1:0-28693 GCF_900324485.2 Mastacembelus armatus | reverse complement strand
CCTTGTCAGCTACCCGTCTGATCACCGATTTACACTTCTTCAGCTGTGTATACTGCTTGTCGCTCAGAGGAATATTCCCCTTTAACACATTGAGGGCAATTTCACACAGAGCGGTAATAAAGTCCTTGTCACAGCTGTTTATGATGGCCCTGCGTTGCCTCGGTGGTGATTTATAGAGGAGCTCCAACAATGGCAGATTTCTACGCATACGGTGAGACATTGTCACTTGCCCCGTCTGGGGATGTACACAACCTGCTGGGTAGAGAGCAGGTTTGTTCTAAGCCTCAGATGGTCAGGTGTCTTTGCTTTATAATCAATTAGTAAGTAGCCGTATGCCGCACTTGTGGCGTCACTGAACGCCTCTAAAAAGTATTTTGTATTACCAGGGTACATCTGACGTGCAATCAGTGACACCTGGTATCTGTCACGAGGGTTTTTGAACAAAACCAGATAATTGGTGTTTAAACTGATAGTGCGGCTGGCTTTACCCTGTATGAACAAATTCTGTACTAGATAGATGCAGCTGAGATTTCTGTGATGCACATATTTCGTGAATACATTCTGCACCTCCAAATTACCGCTGGCATGATTCATCAGATCATCAATAACCAGGAGGTTGTTTTTGTCAGGAGGCAAAAGGGTGTCATCACAGAGTGACTCAGGCAGACTGTTGACAAAATTTATGTCAACAATCTTTAGGAGTTGATCGTACGCTGCCTGCCAGCATGAATAGATATAGACAATATTATCAATTCTGTGTGAGATGAGACTCTGTGCATTCTCAATGAGTGTTTTGACAAAGACAGTCTTCCCGCTATTGGAGGGGCCGCTTACGATTAGGCTGAAAGGGTGAATTAGACGCCCGTCAAATTCCATCTTAGTATCCATAAGGCAATGTTCTGTAGTCAGGCAGGACCCTGCGTTTGTTGTAGACTACACGAACTTTCTTTGAGACACTGACATTCTGCAAATGGAACTTTCTCTTATCACGTCTGATGGTGTCAGTCTCTGTGATGATGTGCTTGTCTGATTGCTGATCAGCCACAAATGATTTAACAAGACCGGCTAGAGACTCCTGGGTCACAACAGATGCGTTATTTGAATTCAGAGTCACCCCTTTACATTTCACGTCTCTTCCCTCTCTGAGTATGATAAGCGTAGCATTTGGGCCCACCTGAGACAAACTCTGTAATAAAATCATCCTCCCCGTCAACACCACCATCACACAGCTCGTCTGTCAAGTCACCTAGGTAAGGGCCTAGACTTGGCATCCACTCGCCTGGTCTAGATGTGAAAACGACAGTCAGTATCACAGTACAGCACACGCTCCTGCAACTTGTCCAACAGATCGTAGAGCATCAGTCTGGCATGGGCAGTTGTCACAGCACCAATAAACACATTCACATCACTGGCCCTCGGTCATCACTATGACGCCACTGAACCATGGCTACTTCATCAGATATGAAGCAAAACTGTCTGACATCAAAATGATCACTAAACATTAGCTCTGTGAATCGCTCAGCCTCAGTGATCAACTCACACGTGCCCATGTTGGTCCTCATGCTGAAACACCCCCACAATGAGTTTAGCAGAAGCTTGTTACAGCTCCTGACTGCTTTATTGACCATGATCTTGTCAGGATTTAGTCTTATACCTTCATGGGCTTCGTAGTCCCGGACATACTCCTGCTTTTCCTCCTCTGTCTTGACATTTTTGGGGTACCCAGAGGCCTCCTGTTTACATTTCAAAAAGGTTTTAACATATTCCCGAAATAATGTGTTAGATTTTTTCGGAAAATGCCACACTTCATCAATGTACACAAGCTGGTAGCCCTTCTCAATAGCTTTTTCAAGCTCAAAGGACACCCACGTCCCCGTCAGCTGTCTCTCACAGTCGGTGTGACTGCAGACAGTGTCCTGATTCAGCTCCTCGCAGCACTTGCGACAGAGGGGGAACATGAGCTTGTGATGGGACCTGTATGGCAAAACAGGATGGTACAGGCCTCTAGGGGGGAGAACAGTACACTTGACAAAGCCAAAATAATTTTCAATGCTGTCAAAATTGCCTACAATTATCTCGGGATGGCCAATTGGATAATCTTTCTTAGCCTGCACGGTGGGATACAGGCTCGTGAAATCGTAGTAATGTACTTTTTCTCCCTCTGCACACTCAGTCACATGCAGGAGCTTCATAGCATTCGTCCTCCCGCCAAATAGTGCATCCCTAGGATTCAGGCGCTCAGGCTTCTTGTAGTCTGCAAGAAAGGCCCTGACGTCTGGATCTGTCTGCTTTATCAGATTCCACTCACACTCCCACATCACAACCACACTGACACCATGACGGTCCCGCAGAGCTTCAACTTTGTTGTTAAACTGTGCGTACAGCCCGACATTATTCTCGGCTGCGGATTCTGGGTAGCATTTTATACACCCGTGATAATAGCAGCCTGCAAATTCAAAACATGTGTTTGAGGCATCATCAAATCCGTCAACACAGTAGGACCCAATCTTGTGTTCCCCACCTCTCAGAGCATGTCTGATCACCCTCTTTTCAGAATAGGCCACGTATTCGAGCCATTGCACAGACACATCTGAGAAAGCTTTATTACACTCGAGATACATCCCGTCATAGGTGAGGGGCAGTGTGTCCTGAGGCAGGAAGAGCTTCTTAAAAACACCCATACAACTTGATGCCAGAGTCGTGAACACAAAAGGGTCAGTCTCGGTACACTGGATGAAAGCTGTGCGGTAAATCTTGCAGGCCTTGCGCAACACCGCAACATCATTTCGACAATAATAAGCCAGCTCAGCCTGCATTTTAAAAGTACCATCTTTAACTCCATCATACCACTGCATGAATTTCACCTGCTCACTCTGAGGCATCTTGTCATACCCGTAATGCTCTGGTGTGGGGTAGGGACCTTCATAAAACTCATTTTCATCAGTGTTGAATTTGTGAGGAAAGTAGCCTTTGGCCATTTCTTCAAAGCCTAATGCTGCAGGTGTCTTAGCCAGACTCATAGGCAGAAAGCTGTATGAATCGATCCAGCGCTGGTTGTAGTCCTCGTCGTACATCATAATGACCCGACTACCTTTCATGATGACTAGGGGAGTAATGCTTTGTCTCACAAGATACTCAAGCACGACATAACTGTCAAAGCCAGCCGCGTTGTGCGCAATGAGCGTGTACCCTTTGTACTTTTTGCGTCTAAACTGCCTGATAAATGCAGCCACACAACCAACCCCTGTGTAACAAAACGGGTACGGGTCAGCCTGTTCATCCATCTCCATGGCGCAGACATAATTTGCTTCATGTCTCCCGTCATGGTATCTGGTTTCAAAGTCATACAGGATGTATTTTTCAGAGGGTTCCTCCTCTTCCTCTTTAGGCGGAAGCGGCTGGATATAACACTGATGTACCATCCCCCCTCTAAGAGCGCCGCAGTGCCCACACCGCGGGGCTGTACATTTGTGGCTGGGGCTCTGTTTACAGATCCTGTAGATTTTTCCACACTCCTCACAATATTTAACTGTAGCGCAGGGAATCATGTTGTGTTTAGGGTCAGGTAATATGTGATTGTTGAAGCACTGCATTGATTTACAAATGCGCTTGCATTGATCACATTTGATTGTGGGGCCTGATTGCTGTTCACATGTGGTGAAGCATACATTACACCTGTGTAGGCAATTATGCAGTAAGGGTGTCTCATATGTGTTATAGCAGAGTTCACAGACATACGAGCCGCCAAAAAAACCTTTTGGGTTGGTTATCAGGTAGTAGTGCTAAGCGTGTAGATAAAGCCACACGGTGCGCAGGTGTGGGGTTCCGTGTGTCTGGAAGCAGATTGGCCGTTTTCTAACAGCACCAGCACCAGCTCTGGCGTGATGAAAAATGATTATCTTTGCATCTATTTCCCTCTCAAATCTAGTGACATCACTAAAACCCACCTGCTGTGTGGTGGAAAGACCTACAGATTCCTGTAGTTCTTTAGCTCTGTGTAATATTTCCAGAGCCCCCATTGAGGGATTTTCGGCTCTGATAATACACATACTGAAACATAAATTGTTGTCTGAGGCGTCATTATCAGGATCATACAAATGCTTTCCCTTCCTAGCCAGAATTTCACTATAAGGCACCCTCCCCAGCTTGAGCCGTGTGCCTCCACCCCTCCCTTCTTGTGCCACACTGACCACAAACTCCAGGTCCCCGTCTGACAATGAATCATCATTGCTCTGGATCGCTTGAGCAACTTCATCAACAAAGGCGTCGACGTCATAGCCATTACTGGTCCTCAAGACCGCCTGCACGTCACTAATCAGGGAGGGCCCCCTCAACACGACATTCAACGCACTACCAGCCCGTGATACTTCAATAGCCCTATTTATAACACCGGTTAGACGTTCCCTAACAAGCGCAGGGTGAGTATCTATGTCAATGTCCCTAAAGTGTATGGGTTGTCTCAATTCTAAAGCATCAAATGCCGGAATATCCCTGATTGTGATTAAACCAGCGCCATGCTGAAGACCATTAGGACTGGAGGGGGTGTTAACAGTAGACCCCTCTGTCAGAGGAGGGTCTGAGATCAGTGAACCAGCCACAGAGGCCTGCTGCCCCTGCAGCTGTTGAGGAGACTCTGAATCAACATCAGCATCAGCGTCACGACCATGAGCAGCACCAGCGACATCATCATCATCATCACATAGCACACAATGATCATATGGAATCGCATCAGGTACTAGGGCCTGCTGTCCCTGCTCGTATGTAGGACTAGTGACATGCATCAGACAAGCAGGCTGTGAAACAGCATTACCAGCATCATCAGATACTTCATCATCATCATCATCATCATCTGCAATGTCACACACAGCCCTCTGATTGTTTTCTTGCTGAACAATGACTGCAACACCGGGGACATCAGACGTCAGAGCAGGGCGTTTAGCCACACCGCCCTGTGGAAGAAGGCCAATTCTTCTCTTGAGCTGCACAAACTTTTGGCGTGTGTTTTCAGCCCACCTGTCAAAATCTGTGGTGCTTAATGAGGCATTGAGATATTCTGTCTTTGGTGGCGGATGGATGTTCAACGTGTTCATTAACTGTGTGTTTTTGGTACGCATTTCAGCAGCCCAGCGTGAGAATTGATCATGTGTCATTGCCCTCATTGTTGTTGAGCCAATATCAGCAGCAGCAGCAGCCCCACCATACAGGTTATCACACCCTGCCATTTCTGTCTAGAGAGGTAGAATACAGAGTTTGTGCGTCTGTTATGCAGTCGGCTAAAACTGGTACAGCATGCGTGACATACGATTCTAGACGCGTGAGTTTTGTGTCATTGTGCTTCACTGCAGCACAGAGATTTGTCAATAGTTCTAACACAGCTTGGTTTACCAGGACCGTGTTATCAGCACTGGCCTGTGTGCTAGCATCTGTTGTAGCAGCAGCAACAGCACCAGCAGCAACAGCAGCAGCAGCAGCAGCAGGTGCTACAGCTGATGCACCACCACCACCAGAATCAATATCTAGAGCTGACACACCGCTAATCTCTGAAGCCGCAGAATAACAATCACTGTCTGACTCGCTATCTGATGAAGAACAAGTATCAGAGTCACTAGTGTACGCAGCATCAGCCGACCGCATAAGCATAGAAATCTGTTTGCCTCCCTTCCGGACTGGATCAACAGGAGGTGGAGTAGGAGAAGGAACACTCTCAGAGTCAGAGTCACTACTACTACTGCTATAAGCACCATCAGCTAGCCACTTAAGCATAGAAATTTGCTTCCCACCCTTCCGGACTGGATCAACAGGAGTAACATCAGGTGTATACAACAGCGACCTCTCATGCTCCACCTCGGCGGGTGGTGCGGTGTCCTGACTGTTCAGCAACAAATCATCAAAGTTTATGGTAGGAAAACACACAGCCACATCACCTTGAGATGAAACAGCCGCATCCTCCAGCACGCTCCGAGTTGAGTCAGATGCTGTGGAATCCTCCTGAAGATGCAGTGGCCAGGCTGTAGCGTCCTCCACCTGTTGCTGCTCCAAAAAGAAAGTGGCGGCTGCAGTCTCAGCGTCCCACTCCGATCCCCAAAGTTCACTCTCCTTATCGACCACCGGTGTCGCTGTAACACAAGAATCGGTCTTCTTCTTCTTCTGCTCCTCCTCCTTCTTCTTCTTCTTCTTCTGCGCAGATCTTGCAGGGGCAGCTCTCACTCTCTTGGCCGGTTGAAAATCATCTAGATATAAAGACAGACAAACCGTTTGAAAACCATTTAAAAACAGCGTTTATTTAAACGTGTTGAAATGCATTTTATATCAATCTCATACCCTCACTATCGTAATCACAGAGCTGTCTGCTTATCACACGCTCACGACACAACCCCTCCAGCGGTCGCTCCGCGACTCTCGAGCGGCTGGGTAGCACAGGGCCGCTGGGGCTTGCTCCTCCACTGCACGCACCGCTCTCGACACCCTCTACATTACCAGATAGGATAAAAGATAATCAGCTACACACACACACACCATTACTATTTTTAATATAAACCCGGCATCACATACATACTCACCCTGACTGTTTATTTCAGTTAAAATAGCATGCTCTCTGCGTCTCTTTAAAGACAGACGGCCTCTTTGCGGCCCTCCAGGATTTTCGGTGAAGCACACCAACATTTTGTAAAAACCACAACTTTCTGATCCTGCTTTAAAACAGGGATACACGTAAGAATAACTTTCAGCTTTATCACACAGGTATGCTTCGCCACGATCATCCGACTCAGCGATGGTCCCTGTTGAGCGGACCCATATTTCCATTAGAATCCCACAGTAAGAGCATCACCCAAGATAAAACATATTATAAAATATATATATAAAAGACTGATACATACCTCCAGCAGATGCTGATGATGATTGTGGAGAATCCTCATCCAGCAACGAAATGGATACGGTACCTGACGGAGTCACGCTATTTTGAAATACAATGTATTCGCTGCAGACGGTCTGATATACACGCTATTGAATCGAGGAACAAACGACGCACGTACCTGACGGAAAGATCATCATGGTTGTTCCCTACAATTCTTGCTAATAAAACAAGCGATAGAAAAGGCCCTCAGGCGCCTTCTGCAGGTATTTAAATACCCGCCACACATGACACAGACCCTCACACCCACCTCGGCAGCGCGTCACCACGCCACAACCCACAGACATAGGTATGACCAATAGGAAAATTGCGCCGCCCGGTGGGTGGAGAGCGTGACGACGATTTTATGGTTTATTATCTTTATGACTGTCATAAATAACGGCCATAAAAAGTGACCCCCCTTAATAGCCCCCGCCATATAAACCATTATATACTACTATCAACTGTACCGCTCTATGTAGTTATGTCTGTGCAAAGAAACGAGTCGCAGCTGTTTCAGAGCAGTATTTGTCATCGTTCATTGAACGAGACTGAAGCCATATAAGACGAGAGAAGCGTTTATTGTTTAAATCAGTGTTCATTTCACATGTGTTGAGTGTAAATGAGTTGAAATGAAGCCTCTGTGAATATTTCTGGCAGCACCTTATTGAGTATTGGGCATGGGCATGATAATCCATATCCAAAGTGAATATCAACTGTACCGCTCTATGTAGTTATGTCTGTGCAAAGAAACGAGTCGCAGCTCGTTCTGCGCTGTAGTCAGCGTTCATTGAACGAGACTGAAGCCACATAAGACGAGAGAAGTGTCTTCTGTTTAATCAGTATGTTCATTTAACATTTTTGGAGTGTAAATGAGTTGAAATGAAGCCTCTGTGAATATTTCTGGCAGCACCTTATTGAGTTTTGGGCATGGGCATGATAATCCATATCCAAAGTGAATATCAACTGTACCGCTCTATGTAGTTATGTCTGTGCAAAGAAACAAGTCTCAGCTGTTTCAGAGCAGTATTTGTCATCGTTCATTGAACGAGACTCAATTTATATAGGACGAGAGAAGCGTCTGCTGTTTAAATCAGTGTTCATTTCACGTGTTGAGTGTAAATGAGTTGAAATGAAGCCTCTGTGAATATTTTTGGTTGCACCTTATTGTTTTTAGAAAATGCATTATATCATTATCATGAGGATTTTTTTAATTCAAAACAAATGGTTTTGCAGCAGGGGCGCAGAGAATTCAAAAAGGACAGTGTGATAAGAGCGGGGATTGGCACCTGTGTAAGCCGAGCATAGTGCGGTAGGTTTGGTCACGGCTTTCTGGATGTCCCCCTGAAGTTTTCGCTGGAGCCCCAGCAGTTTTCAATCATGACTGCGTTAACAGGAACAGAAAGTTTCTCCTCCTGACCAGGACGACTGCATTGCGAGTATGCCGTGCCCAACAAATGATAGTCAATATCCAAAGTGAATATCAACTTAACGTATCCATTGTACCGCTTCATGTACTTATGACTGTGCAACGAATCAAGTCGCAGCTCGTTCTGCGCTGTAGTCAGCGTTCATTGAACGAGACTGAAGCCATATAAGACGAGAGAAGCGTTTTCTGTTTAAATCAGTGTGTTCATTTAACATGTGTTGGAGTGTAAATGAGTTGAAATGAAGCCTCTGTGAATATTTTTGGCAGCACCTTATTGAGTTTAGAAAATTCATGATATTAATATCACGATGATTTTTGGGCATGGGCATGATAATCCATATCTACAGTGACTATCAACTGTACCGCTTCATGTAGTTATGTCTGTGCAAAGAAACGAGTCGCAGCTCGTTCTGCGCTGTAGTCAGCGTTCATTGAACGAGACTGAAGCCACATAAGACGAGAGAAGTGTCTTCTGTTTAATCAGTGTGTTCATTTAACATGTTTGGAGTGTAAATGAGTTGAAATGAAGCCTCTGTGAATATTTCTGGTAGCACCTTATTGAGTTTTGGGCATGGGCATGATAATCCATATCCAAAGTGAATATCAACTGTACCGCTCTATGTAGTTATGTCTGTGCAAAGAAACGAGTCTCAGCTGTTTCAGAGCAGTATTTGTCATCGTTCATTGAACGAGACTGAAGCCATATAAGACGAGAGAAGCGTTTATTGTGTAAATCAGTGTTCATTTCACATGTGTTGAGTGTAAATGAGTTGAAATGAAGCCTCTGTGAATACTTTTGGTTGCACCTTATTGTTTTTAGAAAATGCATTATATCATTAGCATGAGGATTTTTTAAATTCAAAACAAGTGGTTTTGCAGCAGGGGCGCAGAGAATTCAAAAATGACAGTGTGATCAGAGCGGGGATTGGCACCTGTGTAAGCCGAGCATAGTGCGGTAGGACTGGGCACGGCTTTCTGGATGTTCATCTTCATGTAGTTATGTCTGTGCAAAGAAACGAGTCGCAGCTGTTTCAGAGCAGTATTTGTCATCGTTCATTGAACGAGACTCAATTTATATACGACGAGAGAAGCGTCTGCTGTTTAAATCAGTGTTCATTTCACATGTGTTGAGTGTAAATGAGTTGAAATGAAGCCTCTGTGAATACTTTTGGCAGCACCTTATTGAGTTTTGTGAGGATTTTACAACAGAGCAAATGGTCACTAACTTAAACCAATGTGGGGGCTGAATGTTTGCTTGACCCTTTCATGGTATGTGGTTCTGTCTGTTTTATTGGTTTAGTGTTTTAGGGTAGGAATTTGTAAATAACTGCCAACAATTTGTTTCTTTGATGGTAAGAAGACTGAAGATAGTACCTGAACAAACGTGGAGTCTGTTCAAGATTAGTCCACCCCTTTCTTGTCAAAATGTATATAAACTGGTCTTTTAACAAAGACGGGAGAGGACTTTCTGCAAGGACGTCCTCTCCGGGCCCGTGATTAAACCTGAGATGATTCATCACACTTGTGGTTGTTTTCTGAGAATTAGCAACTCTCAAACTTAAAGAAATTTCTACCACAGTTTAGAAAATTCATTATATTAATATCACGATGATTTTTGGGCATGGGCATGATAATCCATATCCAAAGTGAATATCAACTGTACCGCTCTATGTAGTTATGTCTGTGCAAAGAAACGAGTCGCAGCTGTTTCAGAGCAGTATTTGTCATCGTTCATTGAACGAGACTGAAGCCATATAAGACGAGAGAAGCGTTTATTGTTTAAATCAGTGTGTTCATTTCACATGTTTGGAGTGTAAATGAGTTGAAATGAAGCCTCTCTGAATATTTCTGGTTGCACCTTATTGTTTTTAGAAAATGCATTATATCATTATCATGAGGATTTTTTTAATTCAAAACAAATGGTTTTGCAGCAGGGGCGCAGAGAATTCAAAAATGACAGTGTGATAAGAGCGGGGATTGGCATCTGTGTAAGTTGAGCATAGTGCGGTAGGTTTGGGCACGGCTTTCTGGATGTCCCCCTGAAGTTTTCGCTGGAGCCCCAGCAGTTTTCAATCATGACTGCGTTAACAGGAACAGAAAGTTTCTCCTCCTGACCAGGACGACTGCATTGCTAGAATGCCGTGCCCAACAAATGATAGTCAATATCCAAAGTGAATATCAACTTAACGTATCCATTGTACCGCTTCATGTAGTTATGTCTGTGCAAAGAAACGAGTCGCAGCTTTTTCAGAGCAGTATTTGTCATCGTTCATTGAACGAGATAATTTATATAGGACGAGAGAAGCGTATGCTGTTTAAATCAGTGTGTTCATTTCACATGTGTTGAGTGTAAATGAGTTGAAATGAAGCCTCTGTGAATACTTTTGGCTGAACCTTATTGAGTTTAGAAAATTCATTATATTAATATCACGATGATTTTTGGGCATGGGCATGATAATCCATATCCAAAGTGAATATCAAGTGTATCGCTCTATGTAGTTATGTCTGTGCAAAGAAACGAGTCGCAGCTGTTTCAGAGCAGTATTTGTCATCGTTCATTGAACGAGACTGAAGCCATATAAGACGAGAGAAGCGTCTGCTGTTTAAATAAGTGTTCATTTCACGTGTTGAGTGTAAATTAGCTGAAATGAAGCCTCTGTGAATACTTTTGCCTGAACCTTATTGAGTTTAGAAAATTCATTATATTAATATCACGATGATTTTTGGGCATGGGCATGATAATCCTTATCCAAAGTGAATATCAAGTGTATCGCTCTATGTAGTTATGTCTGTGCAAAGAAACGAGTCGCAGCTGTTTCAGAGCAGTATTTGTCATCGTTCATTGAACGAGACTGAAGCCATATAAGACGAGAGAAGTGTTTTCTGTTTAAATCAATGTGTTCATTTCACATGTTTGGGGTGTAAATGTGTTGAAATGAAGCCTCTGTGAATATTTCTGGCAGCACCTTATTGAGTTTTGGGCATGGGCATGATAATCCATATCCAAAGTGAATATCAACTGTACCGCTCTATGTAGTTATGTCTGTGCAAAGAAATGAGTCTCAGCTGTTTCAGAGCAGTATTTGTCATCGTTCATTGAACGAGACTGAAGCCATATAAAACGAGAGAAGCAATTATTGTTTAAATCAGTGTTCATTTCACATGTGTTGAGTGTAAATGAGTTGAAATGAAGCCTCTGTGAATATTTCTGGCAGCACCTTATTGAGTTTTGGGCATGGGCATGATAATCCATATCCAAAGTGAATATCAACTGTACCGCTCTATGTAGTTATGTCTGTGCAAAGAAACAAGTCTCAGCTGTTTCAGAGCAGTATTTGTCATCGTTCATTGAACGAGACTCAATTTATATAGGACGAGAGAAGCGTCTGCTGTTTAAATCAGTGTTCATTTCACATGTGTTGAGTGTAAATGAGTTGAAATGAAGCCTCTGTGAATATTTTTGGTTGCACCTTATTGTTTTTAGAAAATGCATTATATCATTATCATGAGGATTTTTTTAATTCAAAACAAATGGTTTTGCAGCAGGGGCGCAGAGAATTCAAAAAGGACAGTGTGATAAGAGCGGGGATTGGCACCTGTGTAAGCCGAGCATAGTGCGGTAGGTTTGGTCACGGCTTTCTGGATGTCCCCCTGAAGTTTTCGCTGGAGCCCCAGCAGTTTTCAATCATGACTGCGTTAACAGGAACAGAAAGTTTCTCCTCCTGACCAGGACGACTGCATTGCGAGTATGCCGTGCCCAACAAATGATAGTCAATATCCAAAGTGAATATCAACTTAACGTATCCATTGTACCGCTTCATGTACTTATGACTGTGCAACAAATCAAGTCGCAGCTCGTTCTGCGCTGTAGTCAGCGTTCATTGAACGAGACTGAAGCCATATAAGACGAGAGAAGCGTTTTCTGTTTAAATCAGTGTGTTCATTTAACATGTGTTGGAGTGTAAATGAGTTGAAATGAAGCCTCTGTGAATATTTTTGGCAGCACCTTATTGAGTTTAGAAAATTCATGATATTAATATCACGATGATTTTTGGGCATGGGCATGATAATCCATATCTACAGTGACTATCAACTGTACCGCTTCATGTAGTTATGTCTGTGCAAAGAAACGAGTCGCAGCTCGTTCTGCGCTGTAGTCAGCGTTCATTGAACGAGACTGAAGCCACATAAGACGAGAGAAGTGTCTTCTGTTTAATCAGTGTGTTCATTTAACATGTTTGGAGTGTAAATGAGTTGAAATGAAGCCTCTGTGAATATTTCTGGTAGCACCTTATTGAGTTTTGGGCATGGGCATGATAATCCATATCCAAAGTGAATATCAACTGTACCGCTCTATGTAGTTATGTCTGTGCAAAGAAACGAGTCTCAGCTGTTTCAGAGCAGTATTTGTCATCGTTCATTGAACGAGACTGAAGCCATATAAGACGAGAGAAGCGTTTATTGTGTAAATCAGTGTTCATTTCACATGTGTTGAGTGTAAATGAGTTGAAATGAAGCCTCTGTGAATACTTTTGGTTGCACCTTATTGTTTTTAGAAAATGCATTATATCATTAGCATGAGGATTTTTTAAATTCAAAACAAGTGGTTTTGCAGCAGGGGCGCAGAGAATTCAAAAATGACAGTGTGATCAGAGCGGGGATTGGCACCTGTGTAAGCCGAGCATAGTGCGGTAGGACTGGGCACGGCTTTCTGGATGTTCATCTTCATGTAGTTATGTCTGTGCAAAGAAACGAGTCGCAGCTGTTTCAGAG
Source organism: Mastacembelus armatus (assembly GCF_900324485.2). NCBI lineage: Eukaryota > Metazoa > Chordata > Actinopteri > Synbranchiformes > Mastacembelidae > Mastacembelus > Mastacembelus armatus. Next base: position 15,599 of record NW_022872869.1, on the reverse strand, counting down.
CAGTATTTGTCATCGTTCATTGAACGAGACTCAATTTATATACGACGAGAGAAGCGTCTGCTGTTTAAATCAGTGTTCATTTCACATGTGTTGAGTGTAAATGAGTTGAAATGAAGCCTCTGTGAATACTTTTGGCAGCACCTTATTGAGTTTTGTGAGGATTTTACAACAGAGCAAATGGTCACTAACTTAAACCAGTGTGGGGGCTGAATGTTTGCTTGACCCTTTCATGGTATGTGGTTCTGTCTGTTTTATTGGTTTAGTGTTTTAGGGTAGGAATTTGTAAATAACTGCCAACAATTTGTTTCTTTGATGGTAAGAAGACTGAAGATAGTACCTGAACAAACGTGGAGTCTGTTCAAGATTAGTCCACCCCTTTCTTGTCAAAATGTATATAAACTGGTCTTTTAACAAAGACGGGAGAGGACTTTCTGCAAGGACGTCCTCTCCGGGCCCGTGATTAAACCTGAGATGATTCATCACACTTGTGGTTGTTTTCTGAGAATTAGCAACTCTCAAACTTAAAGAAATTTCTACCACAGTTTAGAAAATTCATTATATTAATATCACGATGATTTTTGGGCATGGGCATGATAATCCATATCCAAAGTGAATATCAACTGTACCGCTCTATGTAGTTATGTCTGTGCAAAGAAACGAGTCGCAGCTGTTTCAGAGCAGTATTTGTCATCGTTCATTGAACGAGACTGAAGCCATATAAGACGAGAGAAGCGTTTATTGTTTAAATCAGTGTGTTCATTTCACATGTTTGGAGTGTAAATGAGTTGAAATGAAGCCTCTCTGAATATTTCTGGTTGCACCTTATTGTTTTTAGAAAATGCATTATATCATTATCATGAGGATTTTTTTAATTCAAAACAAATGGTTTTGCAGCAGGGGCGCAGAGAATTCAAAAATGACAGTGTGATAAGAGCGGGGATTGGCATCTGTGTAAGTCGAGCATAGTGCGGTAGGTTTGGGCACGGCTTTCTGGATGTCCCCCTGAAGTTTTCGCTGGAGCCCCAGCAGTTTTCAATCATGACTGCGTTAACAGGAACAGAAAGTTTCTCCTCCTGACCAGGACGACTGCATTGCTAGAATGCCGTGCCCAACAAATGATAGTCAATATCCAAAGTGAATATCAACTTAACGTATCCATTGTACCGCTTCATGTAGTTATGTCTGTGCAAAGAAACGAGTCGCAGCTTTTTCAGAGCAGTATTTGTCATCGTTCATTGAACGAGATAATTTATATAGGACGAGAGAAGCGTATGCTGTTTAAATCAGTGTGTTCATTTCACATGTGTTGAGTGTAAATGAGTTGAAATGAAGCCTCTGTGAATACTTTTGGCTGAACCTTATTGAGTTTAGAAAATTCATTATATTAATATCACGATGATTTTTGGGCATGGGCATGATAATCCATATCCAAAGTGAATATCAAGTGTATCGCTCTATGTAGTTATGTCTGTGCAAAGAAACGAGTCGCAGCTGTTTCAGAGCAGTATTTGTCATCGTTCATTGAACGAGACTGAAGCCATATAAGACGAGAGAAGCGTCTGCTGTTTAAATAAGTGTTCATTTCACGTGTTGAGTGTAAATTAGCTGAAATGAAGCCTCTGTGAATACTTTTGCCTGAACCTTATTGAGTTTAGAAAATTCATTATATTAATATCACGATGATTTTTGGGCATGGGCATGATAATCCTTATCCAAAGTGAATATCAAGTGTATCGCTCTATGTAGTTATGTCTGTGCAAAGAAACGAGTCGCAGCTGTTTCAGAGCAGTATTTGTCATCGTTCATTGAACGAGACTGAAGCCATATAAGACGAGAGAAGTGTTTTCTGTTTAAATCAATGTGTTCATTTCACATGTTTGGGGTGTAAATGTGTTGAAATGAAGCCTCTGTGAATATTTCTGGCAGCACCTTATTGAGTTTTGGGCATGGGCATGATAATCCATATCCAAAGTGAATATCAACTGTACCGCTCTATGTAGTTATGTCTGTGCAAAGAAATGAGTCTCAGCTGTTTCAGAGCAGTATTTGTCATCGTTCATTGAACGAGACTGAAGCCATATAAAACGAGAGAAGCAATTATTGTTTAAATCAGTGTTCATTTCACATGTGTTGAGTGTAAATGAGTTGAAATGAAGCCTCTGTGAATATTTCTGGCAGCACCTTATTGAGTTTTGGGCATGGGCATGATAATCCATATCCAAAGTGAATATCAACTGTACCGCTCTATGTAGTTATGTCTGTGCAAAGAAACGAGTCTCAGCTGTTTCAGAGCAGTATTTGTCATCGTTCATTGAACGAGACTGAAGCCATATAAAACGAGAGAAGCGTTTATTGTGTAAATCAGTGTTCATTTCACATGTGTTGAGTGTAAATGAGTTGAAATGAAGCCTCTGTGAATACTTTTGGTTGCACCTTATTGTTTTTAGAAAATGCATTATATCATTAGCATGAGGATTTTTTTAATTCAAAACAAGTGGTTTTGCAGCAGGGGCGCAGAGAATTCAAAAATGACAGTGTGATCAGAGCGGGGATTGGCACCTGTGTAAGCCGAGCATAGTGCGGTAGGACTGGGCACGGCTTTCTGGATGTCCCCCTGAAGTTTTCGCTGGAGCCCCAGCAGTTTTCAATCATGACTGCGTTAACAGGAACAGAAAGTTTCTCCTCCTGACCAGGACGACTGCATTGCTAGTATGCCGTGCCCAACAAATGATAGTCAATATCCAAAGTGAATATCAACTTAACGTATCCATTGTACCGCTTCATGTAGTTATGTCTGTGCAAAGAAACGAGTCGCAGCTGTTTCAGAGCAGTATTTGTCATCGTTCATTGAACGAGACTCAATTTATATACGACGAGAGAAGCGTCTGCTGTTTAAATCAGTGTTCATTTCACATGTGTTGAGTGTAAATGAGTTGAAATGAAGCCTCTGTGAATACTTTTGGCAGCACCTTATTGAGTTTTGTGAGGATTTTACAACAGAGCAAATGGTCACTAACTTAAACCAATGTGGGGGCGGAATGTTTGCTTGACCCTTTCATGGTATGTGGTTCTGTCTGTTTTATTGGTTTAGTGTTTTAGGGTAGGAAGTTGTAAATAACTGCCAACAATTTGTTTCTTTGATGGTAAGAAGACTGAAGATAGTACCTGAACAAACGTGGAGTCTGTTCAAGATAAGTCCACCCCTTTCTTGTCAAAATGTATATAAACTGGTCTTTTAACACAGACGGGAGAGGACTTTCTGCAAGGACGTCCTCTCCGGGCCCGTGATTAAACCTGAGATGATTCATCACACTTGTGGTTGTTTTCTGAGAATTAGCAACTCTCAAACTTAAAGAAATTTCTACCACAATTTGGCGACGAGGATGGGATGGACAGGCCACTGACCAGCGCCTGTTCTGGACCGATGGAACCACCGGTGGTAAAATTTAAAAATGAAGGGAAAGTTCCGCTCCGACAAACGGAGGGCTGGAATCCCGCCTGAGGTCAGAACGGGTGGCGGACAGTGGATGCTCCATTCATTTAATAAGTGAGTACAGTGTTATGAATCATTTCTTGTGTATGTCTGTTAAGTGTTGATTTATGTTTTTGGTATGTTTTTGGTCTGCGTCAAAATGAAAAACCCTAGGTGTGTGTGTTTGGTAATCACGTGATCTTTGTAATCCCTCCTGGTAATGAGACCAGTGTGTCTGAGGACAGACGCCAGATGATGAAAAAATAATCCTAAAAAACAAAAAACAAAAAAGAAGAAAAAAAAAGAAACAACGAGAAAACCCCACTGGCTGAGGATTACAAACGTAAGTCTTCCTTCGGGAAGCCATATGGTTTATTAAGGAAACGACCCGTACGTGGCAAACATGAAAAAATTAAGACAGTACTGAAGAAGTAAGCTCTGATTGTTAATGAGAAGTTCGATAATGTTGTTAATGTGAACTAAGCTGTTAAATGAGAAGTAAGCTATTGTTAATGAGAAATACGACAATGTTGTTAAATGAGAAGTAAGCTATTGTTAATGAGAAGTACGCTATTGTCTATGAGGAATAAGATGTTATTATAAGAAGTGAACTATTATTGTCTATAAGAACCACCTTAGAATTTGTCCCATATCATGAACTGGGCATATGAATGAGGTGATAATTTTATAAGCTTTGTGGTGACTCCTTCAGTGTCTTGTATGCACAATGTGTGTACAATAAGGGTACGTTGCTCGGAACGAAAGTGTCATACAAACTACCTGGCTGAAGAAAGTTACCCAAAGTTAGTGTTTGTCTGATAAGATTTCCCATACAATGAGATGGGAAGATCAGTGTGAATGAGAACTCTTGTGTGTGTGTTATAAGCCCAATGAAAGTGTAAGCACCAGCCCCAGTGCTAAATGATGGTAGATAAATGGGTTAAAAATGTGGTTATAGAATGTTGTTGAGAAGGAGAAGAGGAAGTGAAAGAAGGAAAACAAAGAAGGAAGAAATAAATTGGCACTCTTTTCAAGAGTTTAGAAAGGGAGGCAGAAATAGAAGTAAGAAAAAACTGCTGCAGAATTAAGGGTAAAGTTAGAGAAGTGATGTTGAGGAGAATAAGAAGGTAAAATTGAAATGTAGGGTGAGAAAGTAGAAGTTATGTTTTGCAGGTTCGTCAAACTCCGATGGGGACACACCAGACCCACAACACAGCACCAGTGGGATCACAACAATTCACCGCTACGATGGACACCTTGGATGAAGCTGTGCGGACTGCAATTCCTCTGAGAGTCTGCTGGTTTCAGATTCATGATACTGGACAAAAGGGGGGTGAGTGAGTCACCCACTGATTATTGCACCCGCATGGAAACTGTATTCACTGCACACTCCGGATAATGCAGCATACAGTCACCTGTGGAAAACTGCATTAATAAATGTCTCAACCTGGCCCAAGGAGCTGCGTCATGATGTCACGTGTCGGCTGGGAAACAAAGACTGAAAAATGTATGGACACATGTCTTACACGCAGAAAGGAACCGAGAGGAGTCAGACATGGACTGGGTAAAAAAATAAAATTCTCCGCTCACCAGCAGGAAACTACACAACCTCGCAGAAGGAGCCTGCGATCTCGACAGAACAATGCAAGGAGATGTCAGGGAAACCAAGGATTTGTTCAGAATCAGCTTCAAAGAGAACAGTTTCACACTTTAAAGGACATGGACACATATCCTATAACTGAATCAACAAAGACTGATGACATACAATTGAATGATTGGACCTCAGGAAACCCATATGATGACAGTGCTAAAGAAATACCCTGACTAATAATGTAATGTTTTTTTCCCTCTGATTGGTAATTATAATTGTGTTGACACTTTGTGTCAAAAGGGGGGAATGTGAGGATTTTACAACAGAGCAAATGGTCACTTACTTAAACCAATGTGGGGGCTGAATGTTTGCTTGACCCTTTCATGGTATGTGGTTCTGTCTGTTTTATTGGTTTAGTGTTTTAGGGTAGGAAGTTGTAAATAACTGCCAACAATTTGTTTCTTTGATGGTAAGAAGACTGAAGATAGTACCTGAACAAACGTGGAGTCTGTTCAAGATTAGTCCACCCCTTTCTTGTCAAAATGTATATAAACTGGTCTTTTAACACAGACGGGAGAGGACTTTCTGCAAGGACGTCCTCTCCGGGCCCGTGATTAAACCTGAGATGATTCATCACACTTGTGGTTGTTTTCTGAGAATTAGCAACTCTCAAACTTAAAGAAATTTCTACCACAGTTTAGAAAATTCATTATATTAATATCACGATGATTTTTGGGCATGGGCATGATAATCCATATCCAAAGTGAATATCAACTGTACCGCTCTATGTAGTTATGTCTGTGCAAAGAAACGAGTCTCAGCTGTTTCAGAGCAGTATTTGTCATCGTTCATTGAACGAGACTGAAGCCATATAAGACGAGAGAAGCGTTTTCTGTTTAAATCAGTGTGTTCATTTCACATGTTTGGAGTGTAAATGAGTTGAAATGAAGCCTCTGTGAATATTTCTGGTTGCACCTTATTGTTTTTAGAAAATGCATTATATCATTATCATGAGGATTTTTTTAATTCAAAACAAACCGTTTTGCAGCAGGGGTGCAGAGAATTCAAAAATGACAGTGTGATCAGAGCGGGGATTGGCACCTGTGTAAGCCGAGCATAGTGCGGTAGGTTTGGGCACGGCTTTCTGGATGTCCCCCTGAAGTTTTCGCTGGAGCCCCAGCAGTTTTCAATCATGACTGCGTTAACAGGAACAGAAAGTTTCTCCTCCTGACCAGGACGACTGCATTGCTAGTATGCCGTGCCCAACAAATGATAGTCAATATCCAAAGTGAATATCAACTTAACGTATCCATTGTACCGCTTTATGTACTTATGACTGTGCAACGAATCAAGTCGCAGCTCGTTCTGCACTGTAGTCAGCGTTCATTGAACAAGACTGAAGCCACATAAGACGAGAGAAGTGTCTTCTGTTTAATCCGTGTGTTCATTTAACATGTGTTGGAGTGTAAATGAGTTGAAATGAAGCCTCTGTGAATACTTTTGGTTGCACCTTATTGTTTTTAGAAAATGCATTATATTAATATCACGATGATTTTTGGGCATGGGCATGATAATCCATATCCAAAGTGAATATCAACTGTACCGCTCTATGTAGTTATGTCTGTGCAAAGAAACGAGTGGCAGCTTTTTCAGAGCAGTATTTGTCATCGTTCATTGAACGAGACAATTTATATAGGACGAGAGAAGCGTATGCTGTTTAAATCAGTGTGTTCATTTCACATGTGTTGAGTGTAAATGAGTTGAAATGAAGCCTCTGTGAATACTTTTGGCTGCACCTTATTGAGTTTAGAAAATTCATTATATTAATATCACGATGATTTTTGGGCATGGGCATGATAATCCATATCCAAAGTGAATATCAAGTGTATCGCTCTATGTAGTTATGTCTGTGCAAAGAAACGAGTCGCAGCTGTTTCAGAGCAGTATTTGTCATCGTTCATTGAACAAGACTGAAGCCATATAAGACGAGAGAAGCGTCTGCTGTTTAAATCAGTGTTCATTTCACGTGTTGAGTGTAAATTAGCTGAAATGAAGCCTCTGTGAATACTTTTGCCTGAACCTTATTGAGTTTAGAAAATTCATTATATTAATATCACGATGATTTTTGGGCATGGGCATGATAATCCTTATCCAAAGTGAATATCAACTGTACCGCTCTATGTAGTTATGTCTGTGCAAAGAAACGAGTCTCAGCTGTTTCAGAGCAGTATTTGTCATCGTTCATTGAACGAGACTGAAGCCATATAAGACGAGAGAAGCGTTTTCTGTTTAAATCAGTGTGTTCATTTCACATGTTTGGAGTGTAAATGAGTTGAAATGAAGCCTCTGTGAATATTTCTGGTTGCACCTTATTGTTTTTAGAAAATGCATTATATCATTATCATGAGGATTTTTTTAATTCAAAACAAATGGTTTTGCAGCAGGGGCGCAGAGAATTCAAAAATGACAGTGTGATCAGAGCGGGGATTGGCACCTGTGTAAGTCGAGCATAGTGCGGTAGGTTTGGGCACGGCTTTCTGGATGTCCCCCTGAAGTTTTCGCTGGAGCCCCAGCAGTTTTCAATCATGACTGCATTAACAGGAACAGAAAGTTTCTCCTCCTGACCAGGACGACTGCATTGCTAGTATGCCGTGCCCAACAAATGATAGTCAATATCCAAAGTGAATATCAACTTAACGTATCCATTGTACCGCTTCATGTAGTTATGTCTGTGCAAAGAAACGAGTCGCAGCTGTTTAAGAGCAGTATTTGTCATCGTTCATTGAACGAGACTCAATTCATATAAGACGAGAGAAGCGTCTGCCGTTTAAATCAGTGTTCATTTCACATGTGTTGAGTGTAAATGAGTTGAAATGAAGCCTCTGTGAATACTTTTGGCAGCACCTTATGAGTTTAGAAAATTCATTATATTAATATCACGATGATTTTTGGGCATGGGCATGATAATCCATATCCAAAGTGAATATCAACTGTACCGCTCTATATAGTTATGTCTGTGCAAAGAAACGAGTCTCAGCTGTTTCAGAGCAGTATTTGTCATCGTTCATTGAACGAGACTGAAGCCATATAAGACGAGAGAAGCGTTTTCTGTTTAAATCAGTGTGTTCATTTAACATGTTTGGAGTGTAAATGAGTTGAAATGAAGCCTCTGTGAATATTTTTGGTTGCACCTTATTGTTTTTAGAAAATGCATTATATCATTATCATGAGGATTTTTTTAATTCAAAACAAATCGTTTTGCAGCAGGGGTGCAGAGAATTCAAAAATGACAGTGTGATCAGAGCGGGGATTGGCACCTGTGTAAGCCGAGCATAGTGCGGTAGGTTTGGGCACGGCTTTCTGGATGTCCCCCTGAAGTTTTCGCTGGAGCCCCAGCAGTTTTCAATCATGACTGCGTTAACAGGAACAGAAAGTTTCTCCGCCTGACCAGGACGACTGCATTGCTAGTATGCCGTGCCCAACAAATGATAGTCAATATCCAAAGTGAATATCAACTTAACGTATCCATTGTACCGCTTCATGTACTTATGACTGTGCAACGAATCAAGTCGCAGCTCGTTCTGCGCTGTAGTCAGCGTTCATTGAACGAGACTGAAGCCATATAAGACGAGAGAATCGTTTTCTGTTTAAATCAGTGTGTTCATTTCACGTGTTGGAGTGTAAATGAGTTGAAATGAAGCCTCTGTGAATATTTTTGGCAGCACCTTATTGAGTTTTGGGCATGGGCATGATAATCCATATCCAAAGTGAATATCAACTGTACCGCTCTATGTAGTTATGTCTGTGCAAAGAAACGAGTCTCAGCTGTTTCAGAGCAGTATTTGTCATCGTTCATTGAACGAGACTGAAGCAATATAAGACGAGAGAAGCGTTTTCTGTTTAAATCAGTGTGTTCATTTCACATGTGTTGAGTGTAAATGAGTTGAAATGAAGCCTCTGTGAATATTTTTGGTTGCACCTTATTGTTTTTAGAAAATGCATTATATCATTATCATGAGGATTTTTTTAATTCAAAACAAATGGTTTTGCAGCAGGGGTGCAGAGAATTCAAAAATGACAGTGTGATCAGAGCGGGGATTGGCACCTGTGTAAGCCGAGCATAGTGCGGTAGGTTTGGGCACGGCTTTCTGGATGTCCCCCTGAAGTTTTCGCTGGAGCCCCAGCAGTTTTCAATCATGACTGCGTTAACAGGAACAGAAAGTTTCTCCGCCTGACCAGGACGACTGCATTGCTAGTATGCCGTGCCCAACAAATGATAGTCAATATCCAAAGTGAATATCAACTTAACGTATCCATTGTACCGCTTTATGTACTTATGACTGTGCAACAAATCAAGTCGCAGCTCGTTCTGCGCTGTAGTCAGCGTTCATTGAACAAGACTGAAGCCACATAAGACGAGAGAAGTGTCTTCTGTTTAATCAGTGTGTTCATTTAACATGTGTTGGAGTGTAAATGAGTTGAAATGAAGCCTCTGTGAATATTTCTGGCAGCACCTTATTGAGTTTTGGGCATGGGCATGATAATCCATATCCAAAGTGAATATCAACTGTACCGCTCTATGTAGTTATGTCTGTGCAAAGAAACGAGTCGCAGCTGTTTCAGAGCAGTATTTGTCATCGTTCATTGAACGAGACTGAAGCCATATAAAACGAGAGAAGCGTTTTCTGTTTAAATCAATGTGTTCATTTCACATGTTTGGGGTGTAAATGTGTTGAAATGAAGCCTCTGTGAATATTTTTGGTAGCACCTTATTGAGTTTAGAAAATTCATTATATCAATATCACGATGATTTTTGGGCATGGGCATGATAATCCATATCTAAAGTGAATATCAACTGTACCGCTTCATGTAGTTATGTCTGTGCAAAGAAACGAGTCGCAGCTCGTTCTGCGCTGTAGTCAGCGTTCATTGAACGAGACTGAAGCCACATAAGACGAGAGAAGTGTCTTCTGTTTAATCAGTGTGTTCATTTAACATGTTTGGAGTGTAAATGAGTTGAAATGAAGCCTCTGTGAATATTTTTGGTTGCACCTTATTGTTTTTAGAAAATGCATTATATCATTATCATGAGGATTTTTTTAATTCAAAACAAATGGTTTTGCAGCAGGGGCGCAGAGAATTCAAAAATGACAGTGTGATAAGAGCGGGGATTGGCACCTGTGTAAGCCGAGCATAGTGCGGTAGGACTGGGCACGGCTTTCTGGATGTCCCCCTGAAGTTTTCGCTGGAGCCCCAGCAGTTTTCAATCATGACTGCGTTAACAGGAACAGAAAGTTTCTCCTCCTGACCAGGACGACTGCATTGCTAGTAGGCCGTGCCCAACAAATGATAGTCAATATCCAAAGTGAATATCAACTTAACGTATCCATTGTACTGCTTCATGTAGTTTTGTCTGTGCAAAGAAACGAGTCGCAGCTGTTTCAGAGCAGTATTTGTCATCGTTCATTGAACGAGACTCAATTTATCCCTCCCGCGGCCCTCCCGGGAGAAACAGCGCCCCCCGGGGGGCCGTTTTAAAATCGCCACCCCCTGCTCTCCCGGGCCGCGGCCGCAGCGCCTCCTCGCGGCGAAAAGGTGTTTCCGGGTCCCCTTTCGTGCAGGCGGGCCGCGGGGGCGCTGTTTCTCCCGGGGAGTGGAGGAGAGGAGAGGCGATGGGTCGGGGCCCCGGTGACCCCGGAGGGAGAGGGGAGGGTTAGGAGAGGAGATGGGGAGGGCGAGAGGAGAGGAGAGGAGAAGAGAAGAGAAGAGAAGGGAATGGAGGCCGAGCGTCGCCACGGAGCCCTGGGTCTACCTGACCACGGAGGGAGAGGGGAGCGAGAAGAGAAGAGAAGAGAAGAGAAGAGAAGAGAAGAGAAGAGAAGGGAGGAGATGAGAAGAGAAGAGAAGGGAAGGGAACAGAAGAGAAGAGAAGGGAGGAGATGAGAACAGAAGAGAAGAGAAGTGAAGAGAAGAGAGGAGAAGGGAGGCCGAGCGTCGCCACGGAGGCCTGGGTCGACCTGACCCCGGAGGGAGAGGGGAGGGAGAAGAGAAGGGAAGGGATAAGATGAGAACAGAAGAGAAGGGAAGGGAAGAGAAGAGAGGAGAATGGAGGCCAAGCGCGAGCGTCGCCACGGAGGCTTGGGTCGACCTGACCCCGGAGGGAGAAGAGAAGAGAAGAGAAGAGGAGAAGAGAAGGGAAGGCAGGCCGAGCGTCGCCACAGAGGCTTGGGTCGACCTGGCCCCGGAGGGAGAAGAGAAGAGAAGAGAAGAGGAGAAGAGAAGGGAAGGGATGCCGAGCATCGCCACAGAGGCTTGGGTCGACCTGGCCCCGGAGGAGCTTGGGTAGAAAAGAAAGCTCCTTTCCTCCCGTCTCCTCTCCTCTCCGCTCCGCTCCTCTCCTCTCCTCTCCTCTGTCATAGAATCCACGGGGTTCCTCTGACCCCACAGCTCTCACAGAGGAGGAGGAGGAGGAAGGAGGGCAAACTCTGTCTCTCCCGTCCTCGCTCACTCATTCATAGAAGCGCGGGGGTCCGCCTGACCCCAGAGCGCTCACTCACAGAGGAGGGAGGAGGGAGGAGGACAGAGAAACTCTCTCAGGACGTGAAACGGCACGCTCACGCGGGCAGAGCTCTTTCTCCCCTCTCCTCTCCTCTCCCCTCCCCTCTCCCTTCCCCTCCCCTGTCACAGCATCCGCGGGGTCCCTCCGACCCCAGACGGCTCGGGGAGTACGGGACGTGAGACGGCGGCACGGCCGTGGCAACTGAGCCCAGCGCGGGGTCCGCCTGGCCCCGGAGGCCACCGGGAGGAGAGGAAGTGCTCTTTCTCTTCATCTCCTCCCCTCTCCTCTCCTCTCCTCTCCCGGCCTAAGCGCGCCAGGCCCACGCGAGGGTTATACTCTTCCGTCAGGACAGTGGAGAATAGCGCGATCATCACGGGCAGGCATGATTTCAGCACGCGAGCCACTTGATCGATTTTGTCTTCGGGGCGAAGATCACTGCATTTATCTCTATCCAACTCACGTTCCGACGCGCCGTAGCTCGCCTTGACCTGTTTTCTCGACGAATAGGGGCCTCTGAATTCTACCTCCTCTCTACGGAAGGTAAGCAACTCCGTGACAGGGCACGAAGACTCGCTCGACGACGAGTACGGAATCCAAGATGCCATTGCGCGTATCATAGCGCAGTTGGGCCTGAGGCAAGAGTGCTGGCTGCGATGCACGCGGCACACGTAGCGTCCTCGCACGGAGGCGTCTTCGAAGGAACATTGCTTTTCGACACAGCAGCTCACCCACTGGGGATCGTCTATTAACTCGGAGCCGTCGAGATCCATCTCGTCGTAGCGCGTCCCCGGTCCTTAATCTTCTATTTCTCTCGCGCTTTCCTATTTCTCCAATTCTTCACTCCGCCCTATCCAGACTCCCCGCTTTCCTTCTCTCCCTTCTCTCCCTTCTCTCAGCATTTTGCATATGTGTCATGTAACAGCGTTTTGCATTTGTGTCACGTAAGCCCGGGGTTACGGCCGTCTAATCTCTCTCTGCGTTTCTTCCGTTGTCGTTACAGGCCAGCCGACGGCAGAGCGCCGACCTCATCCTGGTGGACGAAGTGGGATTCGTGAATTCGAAAGTGCTCTTGGCCGTGCTGCCCAACATCGCTTTCAGGGGACGCAAACAGGTGCACATCACCAGTCACGTGAACAACACCCCGTGGCTGAACAAGGTAGCTGACATCCGAGATGACCGAGGCGAGCCGGTTTACCACGTCGTCTCGCACGTCAAGTGCAGGTATCACGAGAGAGATCAAGAGCTCACGTGCTGTTGCCTCGGCGTGTACTGCCCTCAGTACATATCGGTGGCCGGACACCTGAAGGAGCTCATGAACATGGTTGTGCCCAAAGGGTTCGAAAGCGAGGTCACGGGAAGCACTAGTACTTCGGCCTCCGACGTGAAGAGCGACACCACGACTCCCTTCGAACCCATGGTGATAAACAGATTCCTGTCCAACAACTGCATGAGGCTGGATGAAGTGGCCCGTTCGTCCGTGAGCAGGGCTTACCTTTGTTTGGACCCGACATTCGGAGGAGGATCCAGATCCTGCACCGGGGTGTGCTGCGCGGTGGAGCTTTCGGGAGGCGAGCTGGTGGTGAGTATCTATTCGCGCCCAGACCTCGAGGACGAGACCGTTCGCGTTCCAGGTTTACGTTTTGAGCTCAGTTGCTGGTAAAATCTTCGTCCGAGTCGTCCAAACCCGAGACGAGCAAGTCCCTAAACGCGTATTGGTAATCCGGGGCAGGCGGACTCGTGGCTCCGTGACGTCCGTGAGACACGGGATCCTCAGTTATAGCCATGAGAGTTCGTATGTAAGCGCTCACGCGAGTTTCGTCTTGGACGCTTAACGACGTTTCTGTGTTGGGAACGAAGCACGATATCAGGTGTGGGATTTTACGACAGAGCAAATGGTCACTAACTTAAACCAATGTGGGGGTTGAATGCTTGCTTGACCCTTTCATGGTATGTGGTTCTATCTGTTTTATTGTTTTAGTGTTTTAGGGTAGGAAGTTGTAAATAACTGCCAACAATTTGTTTCTTTGATGGTAAGAAGACTGAAGATAGTACCTGAACAACCAATGTGGGGGTCTGTTCAAAATTAGTCCACCCCTTTCTTGTCAAAATGTATATAAACTGGTCTTTTAACACAGACGGGAGAGGACCTCTGAAAGGCCTCTCCGGGCCCGTGATTAAACTGAGATGATTCATCACACTTGTGGTTGTTTTCTGAGAATTAGCAACTCTCAAAGTTAAAGAAATTTCTACCACACAGGTCCAAGGCTTGCTTCCACACCCCGCAAGTGCAGCGCTCTGCTCCTTCGGAGAGATGGGACTGCCATCCGACCATGGCGAGAGCCGCTATGGTGTGGAGAGAGCTCACGTTTCGAGCACTCGAGCGTATAAGCACGAGGTATTTGAGCGCACCACCTCGAACGACTTCCGCCGATGCCAGAGTGGACAACACCATTGTTAGAATAAGGGCATTGTAAATTGCTAACTGTGTTATGAGAATTGTCTTTTTGCAGACAGATTTATGTAAAGGGTGTAACCAGGCATGTCATAGTTGAGGAAACCCAGGTTTTCTGTGCAAATCACCAAGACATGTAAATGTATGGATGTGAACTTTGTATGAACTCTGAAGTTAACCTGTTAGTTTTACCCCAGAGCGGATCCGCTCCGATTTTTTGTATGTCCAGATATGCCTCAAAAGATCGTCGGAAAATGTGTATACAGTCTAAAAAATTTTATGTCTAATAAAACCTTAAAGTCTCACGATTCAAATGACATAAAGCAATTTTGGATTGAATAATCACAGCGACTACAGTTTCTTAATATTTAAACAAAAGTACAAATACCTTACAAATTACCTTTCTCTCGTGTAACTTCATATGTTTACTCAATAATAGAGTGTCGCATATCGTTTTGTTCGTTAGAATCCATAGAACAAAGTGCACCAATGTTTTAGTCCAAAAAGACGTAATATTGTACAGTAAATCCATAAATTTTAAAGTTTATTCAATAAAGTTTGACATAGCAAGCTTCTGTGAATCACATGAGGCCTCAATCAAACGTGTTGTTACGTTTCACAGCGTAACTAATGGTAAAACCAATAGAATTCACACCCTCAGAGCAAATCCCAGTCAGGGGGCATATTCTAACTTCGATTGACAGGAGAATTAGCCAGTCAAATTGGTCGTAAATGGTGACAGACGCATCTTGTAGCCAATGATGAGGCCTAAAAATCTACATATTGCATGTCGTGCCAGATGACGCAACAGTGGGCTTTAACGCAGCCCCTCCTTACTGTAAATGTAGCGTTGACAACACTGGGCAGGCAGCGCTCGACGCTAGAGGGGGAGGGGAGTCATGTTTCACATTCTACAGCGCGCCGATAGAAAACTGGGACGCTTTTGCTTCAATCGGCACCAAGGCCGTCAAAATAACTCTTAAAATGAAAACAACAGCTAGTTTTATTTAGCTATGTGTTTTTCGGCCATTTGCAAAAAAGGGGGCGGGGTAGACAAGAGGTTAACCTATGTTTCAACTCTCCCCTATTGTGTAAAGTGAGACGGTGCCTGTAACCCATGTAACCACATCACATATAAATTAAACGTCCAACACAGAATCCATCCGACTTCTATACAAACGATCCGTCCAACACAGAAACCATCCGACTTCTATACAAACAATCCGTCCAACACAGAAACCATCCGAGCTGTACAAAAACGATCCGTCCAACACAGAAACCATCCGACCTCTACAAAAACGATCCGTTCAACACAGAAACCATCCGACCTCTACAAAAACGATCCGTCCAACACAGAAACCATCCGACTTCTATACAAACGATCCGTCCAACACAGAAAACCATCCGACCTCTACAAAAACGATCCGTCCAACACAGAAACCATCGACTTCTATACAAACGATCCGTCCAACACAGAAACCATCCGACTTCATACAAACGATCCGTCCAACACGAGAAACCATCC
>NW_022872868.1:0-35436 GCF_900324485.2 Mastacembelus armatus | reverse complement strand
GATTAATATTCACTTTGGATATTGACGATCATTTGTTGGGCACGGCATACTAGCAATGCAGTCGTCCTGGTCAGGAGGAGAAACTTCTGTTCCTGTTAACGCAGTCATGATTGAAAACTGCTGGGGCTCCAGCGAAAACTTCAGGGGGACATCCAGAAAGCCGTGCCCAGTCCTACCGCAGTATGCTCGGCTTACACAGGATGCCAAGCCCCGCTCTGATCACACTGTCATTTTTGAATTCTCTGCGCCCCTGCTGCAAAACAACTTTTTTGAATTCAAAAATCCTCATGATAGATATAATGCATTTTCTAAAACAATAAGGTGCAGCCAAAAGCATTCACAGAGGCTTCATTTCAACTCATTTACACTCAAAACATGTGAAATGAACACACTGATTTAAACAGCAGACGCGTCTCTATGGCTTCAGTCTCGTTCAATGAACGCTGACTACAGAGCAGAAGGAGCTGCGACTCTTTTCGTTGCACAGTCATAACTACATGAAGCGGTACAGTGGATACGTTAAGTTGATATTCACTTTGGATATTGACTTTGATTTGTTGGGCACGGCATACTAGCAATGCAGTCGTCCTGGTCAGGCGGAGAAACTTTCTGTTCCTGTTAACGCAGTCATGATTGAAAACTGCTGGGGCTCCAGCGAAAACTTCAGGGGGACATCCAGAAAGCCGTGCCCAGTCCTACCGCACTATGGTCGGCTTACACAGGTGCCAATCCCCGCTCTGATCACACTGTCATTTTTGAGTTCTCTGCGCCTCTGCTGCAAAACCACTTGTTTTGAATTAAAAAAATTCTCATGATAATGATATAATGCATTTTCTAAAAACAATGAAGTGCAGCCAAAAGAATTCACAGAGGCTTCATTTCAACTCATTTACACTCAAAACATGTGAAATGAACGCTGATTTAAACAGCAGACGCTTCTCTCGTCCTTATATGGCTTCAGTCTCGTTCAATGAACGATGACAAATACTGCACTGAAACAGCTGCGACACGTTTCTTTGCACAGAAATAACTACATGAAGCGGTACAGTTGATATTCACTTTGCATATGGATTATCATGCCCATGCCCAAAAATCATCGTCCTATTAATATATTGCATTTTCTAAACTGAAAAAGATGCTTCCAAAAATATTCACAGAGGCTTCATTTCAACTCATTTACACTCAAAACATGTGAAATGAACACACTGATTTAAACAGCAGACGCGTCTCTATGGCTTCAGTCTCGTTCAATGAACGCTGACTACAGAGCAGAAGGAGCTGCGACTCTTTTCGTTGCACAGTCATAACTACATGAAGCGGTACAGTGGATACGTTAAGTTGATATTCACTTTGGATATTGACTTTGATTTGTTGGGCACGGCATACTAGCAATGCAGTCGTCCTGGTCAGGCGGAGAAACTTTCTGTTCCTGTTAACGCAGTCATGATTGAAAACTGCTGGGGCTCCAGCGAAAACTTCAGGGGGACATCCAGAAAGCCGTGCCCAGTCCTACCGCACTATGGTCGGCTTACACAGGTGCCAATCCCCGCTCTGATCACACTGTCATTTTTGAGTTCTCTGCGCCTCTGCTGCAAAACCACTTGTTTTGAATTAAAAAAATTCTCATGATAATGATATAATGCATTTTCTAAAAACAATGAAGTGCAGCCAAAAGAATTCACAGAGGCTTCATTTCAACTCATTTACACTCAAAACATGTGAAATGAACGCTGATTTAAACAGCAGACGCTTCTCTCGTCCTTATATGGCTTCAGTCTCGTTCAATGAACGATGACAAATACTGCACTGAAACAGCTGCGACACGTTTCTTTGCACAGAAATAACTACATGAAGCGGTACAGTTGATATTCACTTTGCATATGGATTATCATGCCCATGCCCAAAAATCATCGTCCTATTAATATATTGCATTTTCTAAACTGAAAAAGATGCTTCCAAAAATATTCACAGAGGCTTCATTTCAACTCATTTACACTCAAAACATGTGAAATGAACACACTGATTTAAACAGCAGACGCGTCTCTATGGCTTCAGTCTCGTTCAATGAACGCTGACTACAGAGCAGAAGGAGCTGCGACTCTTTTCGTTGCACAGTCATAACTACATGAAGCGGTACAGTGGATACGTTAAGTTGATATTCACTTTGGATATTGACTTTGATTTGTTGGGCACGGCATACTAGCAATGCAGTCGTCCTGGTCAGGCGGAGAAACTTTCTGTTCCTGTTAACGCAGTCATGATTGAAAACTGCTGGGGCTCCAGCGAAAACTTCAGGGGGACATCCAGAAAGCCGTGCCCAGTCCTACCGCACTATGGTCGGCTTACACAGGTGCCAATCCCCGCTCTGATCACACTGTCATTTTTGAGTTCTCTGCGCCTCTGCTGCAAAACCACTTGTTTTGAATTAAAAAAATTCTCATGATAATGATATAATGCATTTTCTTAACGTATCCATTGTACCGCTTCATGTAGTCATGACTGTGCAACGAATCAAGTCGCAGCTCGTTCTTGCGCTGTAGTCAGCGTCATTGAAGCAGTCATTGAACGAGACTGAAGCCATATAGGACAACGAGAGACGCGTCTGCTGTTTAAATCAGTGTGTTCATTTCACATGTTTGGAGTGTAAATGAGTTGAAATGAAGCCATGTTAATATTTTTGGCAACACATTATTGATTTGTTGATGTTGCTGTCGCTGCTGCCGCCTGCTGTTGCGACCGCTGCTGTTGCCTTCTGTCCCCGGAAGAGGAAGAGGACCTCAGGGGCCCGTCCTTCCAAACCTTCTGCTTCATACCCAGAGTTGCCCACCCCTCAGCCCTCCCGCCCAGCTGCTGACATTCCTCAGACCACCATCCCACCTGAGCTGCCACCGGTCTTCAACGTGGCCCCTGCTCCACTGCAGCACGACGGCCCACTGAAGATCCAGCCACTTTCTGCTGCCTCCAACATCCACCTGCAAACCAAACCTTCACTTTAAACCTCTTTCGACCTCCACCTACAGCCTCTGACAGAATTCTGCATTTTCTTCCTCCACCTGCAGATACAGTCAGGCACATGTAGTCTGACCAGCCACATGATGCTTCTGCCCGAAGTTGCTGCCTCCACGTGCACATTCTGGCAGATTCCCAAGCCTCCAACTGCAACCTCTGCCAGTAACCTGCCATTTCCACCTCCACCTGCAGGTCCTGGCAAACTCAGTCTGCCAGAAACCTGTAGTAGCTGCCTCCACGTACAGATTCTGGCAGAGAGCTACTGCCTAAACCTCAACTTATGTCTCCTGCAAGAAACATGCAGTTTGGACCTCCACCTGCATTTTCTGGCAAACTCAATCTGACCATCCACCTGAAGCCTCTGCCAGAAGCCTGTAGTAGCTGCCTCCACCTACAGATTTTGGCAGAGAGCTACGGCCTAAACCTCAACTTATGTCTCCTGCAAGAAACATGCAGTTTGGACCTCCACCTGCATTTTCTGGCAAACTCAATCTGACCATCCACCTGAAGCCTCTGCCAGAAGCCTGTAGTAGCTGCCTCCACCTACAGATTTTGGCAGAGAGCTACTGCCTGAACCTCAACTTATGTCTCCTGCAAGAAACATGCAGTTTGGACCTCCACCTCCGGATTCTAACAAACTCTACTAACCTGAGATTACACCTACATACACTGCCAGAAACTTGTAGTTGCTGCCTCCACCTACAGATTCTGGCAAATATCTGTATTCTGAACCTCCACCTATAGTCTCAGCCAGCAAAATCCAGCCTCATCCTCCACCTGCCCTGTTAGAATAAGGGCATTGTAAATTGCTAACTGTGTTATGAGAATTGTCATTTTGTAGACAGATTTATGTAAAGGGTGTAACCAGGCATGTCATAGTTGAGGAAACCCAGGTTTTCTGTGCAAATCACCAAGACATGTAAATGTATGGATGTGAACTCTGTATGAACTCTGAAGTTAACCTATGTTTCAACTTTCCCCTGTTGTGTAAAGTGAGACGGTGCCTGGAACCCATGTAACCACCTCCAGATATAAATTAAAGTGTTCTAAGCGGGCTCGGGGCTGCAGCCGGAGATAAGCAATAAGTTTGCATCTCCTAACAGTCACGAGCTCAACCTAGAACAAAGAAAAGAAAGTCTCTGTTTAAATGTTTGATTAGAACCAACATTTATTGGTGTTTCCGCCCGGTTTCCAATATAGCATCAACGGTGAAGAGGAGGACGAGGACGCTGGAAAACTGCGCGCAGTCGGTCCCATAGGGGACCGAGGAAAATCCACCCTCGTGAATTCGACGGGAGGTCGGTGTCTGCTCGCCTGAAAGATCCTCTTCACTTCTGCTTCTTGACGGAGGCCGGACAAGAGACGTATTTGCAGAAATAGGTGAGCTGCGTTGACTTCTATGTCTGGGACATAGCAGTGTCAGGGACACTAGAGAGCAGCTGCAGAGTTCGTCAGGGACGAAACCTATGTCAGGGACATAGCAGTGTCAGGGACACTAGAGAGCAGCTGCAGAGTTCGTCAGGGACGAAACCTATGTCAGGGACATAGTAGTGTCAGGGACACTTGAAAAGTAAAAGCGCTATTCGTCAGGGACGAAAAGAAAGTATCAGGGATACTGAAACACGTGTGAGTGAATGAGAGCGTGTGAGTGAATGAGAGCGTGTGACTGATGGTAGTTGACGGACTATTGTCGGCTGAATAGAACAGTGTCACTACCTATTAAAACTGTGTATTTTGTTGGGCACAAGTAAAAATTGAAAAGTTGAGTGTGGTGGACGGCTGTATCCGCAGGTAATTAGTACCTGTAGAAGCTTGATACAGTGGACGATCCCCATGCTGTTGTGACTGATCGTTTGCTTGTGCCAAAGTTGCAACTATGGGAAAGGGGAACAGTAAACCCCAATTAATGGGGGATCCTAAATTTATGAACACTTATTCTCCCGGATCAGCGAGATATCAGTGGATTGTTAATCTTCAGCAGTTGAGACAAACATATAATTTAGATGGACAGGAAATTGACTCAGTATGCAGGAAAGCTTTGGGTCATAGGTATGGGGGAGTCAGAGGCAGTTATACAGGAACTGATCTGAATGGGTTTCCCCTAGCACCTAGGTCACGGGAGCTTACGGGAGAAGTAGAGGAGCTGATGGAGAGGGTAGAGAAAAAGTTTGTAAAACCTCCTGATTACCAGGCCATTGCCCAATGCAAGCAGAAAGAAGGAGAGGATGTACAGGATTATAGGGGAAGGCTAGAGGAAGTGTTTAAAGCAAATAGTGGTCTGGATCATGATGATGATTCTAAGAGTGCCTATCAGCAACAATTAAAACAGGCTTTATTAAGTGGCTTCCTCCCCTCCATCACTCACCATATCCGAAAGCTAAATATTAATACACCCACAGATGGAGTGACTCAAATAATGAATTATGCACAGCATGCCCAAGACTTACAGAAACATAAATCAGAACAACAATCAAAAGCTGCAGTGTTTGCACTACTGGATGTCATGGGTGACAGGGGGAGAGGAGGTCCTTCACAGTACAACAGGAGAGGATTCAGAGGAAGAGGCAGAGGTAGAGGGAGCTCAGGAAGAGGCTTTGGAAATAGGAAATGGAAGGATGATGTATGCTATAATTGCGGTAGACCAGGACACTTTGCCCGTGATTGTGATGAGCAGAACCAGAGCTCAGGGAGAGATGAAGGCAGACGATCAGAAGAGTATAGGAGACCAGGACCCTTTAACCCCCAAGCATGACTAGGCCCTACTGTAGATGAAATGCTGGACCTTGAAGAAATTGTAGACACTTATTATAATTCAGAAGGGAATAAGGTAATGCCCATTAGAATGCTAAAAATTAATGGAGTGAAAATAGAGTTCTTGTGTGACACAGGAGCAGACAGAACAGTCCTGAGGGATAAAGTTCCTGGAGTGACAAAAGGTGATAAAAATATTTTTGTAAAATCAGCAAATGGACAGGTCACCCCTTGCAGTTTCTCCCAAAGTTTTGTGATTGAGGATGAGGCATCTGGCTTTCAGGAAAAGGTAATGGCAGTTTTGTGTCCTAACTGTCCTGTGAATTTATTGGGCAGAGATCTGTTGAGCAAATTAAAAATATCTCTAGTGCCTACTACAAACGGGATGGCGGCCATAGGCCCGGGGGAGGAGATCCCCTCTTATGTAGTGCTGAAACAAGGGGCACCACATTACTGGTGGTCCCTAGATCTGCCCATGCCTGACCCTGGACGCACAGGAGAGCAGCTCCTGCGCCTGCTGCCTGATCCTCAACCACCACACTCAGAAAGCCTCTCCCCAGAGCAGATGCATGTCACCCTCTATTATAAACACACCCCAGGTCCAGATTTTGACTATGTACGGAAGTTTGAGAAGTTAGGGCCACAGAGAATAACGCTTAAGACCCTTTATACTGATAGGAAAGGAAAGGCAGTATGCTCTGTTAGTCTTCCTCCAGAAGCTAAGCGCCTCTTGATGGGATGGTCACCTAATCCTCACTTGTCAGTGTCTAAGACGAATGACATGCACTGGGAGGAGTTAAAGCAGTTTTTGAATAAAGCTGAGAGTACTTGTGATTGGCATGAAGGAGAAGGAGGCTGGTTTAGTAATAGTGTGGGAAGCTGTTTTTACACAAACTTAAATTGGGTTGTGACGGCCACTCCCCGTGCTCACATGGGGGAGGATGACCGAGAATGAGTGTTACTTCTGGAGGAGTTAGATCCGTGTTTGGCTGAGGTGCCTGACAGTTTCTGGTCTCGAAGCAAAACTGATGTAGGCCTAATGACCACAGCTCCAGAAGTTATTATTAAACCTAAATCTGACTATAGACCTAGGATAAAGCAGTATCCCCTTAAACCAGACGCCCTTCAGGGAATCAGGCCTGTAGTACAAGAGATGCTTGATGCAGGGATCCTGATGAGGGCACCAGAGGCTCAGTGTAACACCCCTATATTCCCAGTGAAAAAAGCTGATGGGAGGAGTTGGAGGATGATCCAAGACTTAAGGGAAGTAAATAAAGCAGTTGAAAGTAGGGCCCCGTGTGTCCCAGATCCTCACACTTTGTTGAACCATATAAAACCTGAAATGAAGTGGTTCACGGTTGTGGATCTCAGTAATGCTTTTTTCTCTATCCCAGTACATCCGGACTCACAGGGATGGTTTGGGTTCACCTTTGAGGGAAAGAAACTCACCTACACCAGGTTGCCACAGGGTTATGTTGATAGTCCCACTATATTTGTATCAGAATTGGAAAATTGCTTATCTACATTCCATGTGCCCTCACATAGCCAAATTTTGACCTATGTGGATGATATTTTAATTACATCAGACACTCAGCAGCATAACAAAGACACGGCGATAGCACTGTTCAAACATTTAGAAAGAACAGGTAACAGAGCATCTCCAAAAAAGCTACAGTGGGCTACTTCTGAAGTTGTATTCCTGGGTCATAAATTAACACCAGAAGGCAGAGCCCTGACTGAATCCAGGAAAGCAGCTGTTCAACAAGCTTGTAAGCCTATCACTAAGCAACAGATGATGCAATTCTTAGGGCTGTGTAACTACTGTCGACAGTGGATTTCAGATTATGCTCAAGTAACACAACCGCTGTTAGACTTGATTTATGAAACACCGATGGCCATGAAGCAGGAAATAAAGTGGACTCCAGAAGGTGAGAAGGCTTTCTGTGAGTTAAAAGCACAGTTAGTGACCACGCCTGTCTTGAGTCTCCCAGATTATAGTAAACCCTTTGTTCAAACTGTGGATTGTAAAGGGAAGTTCATGACTTCGGTGCTAACTCAGTTGTCAGGAGGAAAGCAGAAGCCAGTAGCCTATTATTCTAAAAGGCTGGATCCTGTGGCTTGTGCTTTGCCTGCCTGTGTCAGAGCTGTGTGTGCCGCTGCAATGGCAGTGCAAGCCTCGGCAGAAGTCGTACTTTTCCATTCACTTACGCTGCTAGTCCCACACTCAGTTGACTTACTTCTGACAGAAACTAAAATGTCATTTTTGTCACCAGCTAGACATCTGTCAGTCATGGCGCTCCTAATGTCCCAGCCACATTTGACTATAAAAAGATGCTCTACACTCAATCCATCTACACTATTGCCCACAGCTGAGGAAGGCACACCACACTGTTGTATTACAAACACTGAGGAGACGTGTAAACCCCGTAGTGATTTGAAGGATGTAGCCTTAGCTGAAGGGGACGTGTGGTTTGTAGATGGTTCCTGTTTTAAAAATGACAAAGGAGAAAATATGTGTGGGTTCGCTGTAGTGTCACTACAGGATGTCTGTGCAGCAGGGCAACTTCCTTCACATTTCTCAGCACAGGCTGCAGAAATAATAGCCTTAACGCAAGCATGTAGGCTAGCAGAGGGGAAGAGTGTCACAATTTATACAGACAGCCAGTATGCTTTTTCAACTCTTCATTTTTTTGCTGCACAATGGGCTCGCAGAGGAATGAAGACAGCTGGAGGACAGTCAGTTAGACATGCTCCACTCTTGCAGGAGTTATTACAAGCTGTCATGTTACCAAAACAACTTGCGGTCTGTAAATGTGCCGCACATACGAGGAAATTAGATCCAATATCTAAAGGAAACAATAGAGCGGATTCTATAGCAAAAGCAGCGGCGCAGGGACAGTTTGGAAAATGTAACCTTTACCTCATGGAAGAAGTGAAACAGCCTATAGATCATGAAGTACTTTCTGACATGCAGAAAAGAGCTCCACCGGCTGAACAGCAACTTTGGCTCAAAGAAGGAGCCATAATTGAGCAAGATCTTTTTAAGATTAAAGACAAACTTTGCCTACCTAGAAGTCTCTATCATACGGCAGCTATTTTGACACATGGGCCCTGCCATGTGTCAACAGGAGGGATGGTATATGCAGTGGAAAAGTATTTTCATGCACCAGGTTTTAATAACTACTCAAAAAATTTTTGTAAATCCTGTTTGACTTGCTGTAAGCATAACCCACAGGGAAATCTCAGACCAAAGAGAGGGAGATTCCCCAATCCGGACTATCCATTCCAAGTTATTCACATGGATTTCATAGAGTTGTCACAATGTCAGACATACAAGTATTGTCTTGTTTTGATAGATGCATACTCTAAGTGGGTTGAGATTGTGCCCAGCAAAAGTGCTGATGCACTGACAGTGGCCAAAGCGCTGTGTAAAAGTATAATCCCAGATCATGGGATCCCACAGCGAGTCTACAGTGATAATGGTCCACATTTTGTAAATGAAGTAGTTACGCAGATGTCTAAACATCTGGGGTTTGAATTGAAAAACCACTGTTCATACCATCCCCAAAGTGCAGGCCTGGTAGAAAGAACTAATGGCACTATAAAGATGAGACTGAGGAAAACTATGGAGCAAACGGGAAGAACATGGGTGGAATGTCTCCCCCTGGTGAAAATGTATATGAGGGTCACGCCAACAGACAGAGGCCTGACCCCATTTGAAATCCTTTATGGAAGACCTTTTACACTTCCCATTTGTGAAAATGTGTGTGAAAAACCTCAAGGAGAAACTACTCTAGCTGAATGGATGAGCAAGATGTTGCAAACTAGAGAAGTCATGAGTGCAAATAATCTGCCAAGAGATGTTTTGTCTCCACAGGTGCAGAGAGTCAAGCCTGGTGACCAAGTCCTGATAAAGGTCATCAAGAGGAAGACCTGGTCCACTCCTAAGTGGGAGGGGCCCTACACAGTGATCCTGACCACTCCCACTGCAGTGAAGATTCAGGAGAGACCTACGTGGATTCATCAGAGCCACTGCAAGATACTACAGCCACTAGGAGCCGAGTAAGGTGGAAGTCAGCCGGTATCAAAACCCTTGGCTGCTGAAGAGACCATCTGATCCTTACTCCCAGCTATGGCTCTCCATTGGCTGATTCTGTGTCTAGGGACATTAAGTATTGTCTGTTATGCAAGCACAGAGGTGACTGTAAAAACCACTTGCTCCAAACAAAGGGGTTATCAATTCGGCATACAGGTATGCTTACCGTTGAATAGCTCAGCTGTAATTACAATTCCATTCCACGCCCTAGTGAACACAAGAACAGGTTTAAAGGGGGAGCAGTATAGGGCCTATTATTGGTACCTGACAAATGATCCACAGGACACAAGCTGGTCGACCCTAGTGGCCGATCAGGGTAATCGATGGACCCCATCATGGGGCACCACACGGTATGCTAAACATCAAAAACAATTATTTAAGTTGACAACGACAAATGATGGCCTCAGTCTAATGGTTAACCTTACAACAAAGTCATTGTGGCCCCCAGGAGTAAAAACTCAAGGTGCAGGAAAACGAGGGGATTGTTGGGGATTTAGGCTGTGGGCCCATGCAGCTGGCACAGACCCTTGGTTTACTCTTATCATATGTGCTGAAAATCGCACTATTACTAACCTCATAGAGCCACAAGTGAGCCCCACAACAAAAAGGAAAGGAATCCAAGTACGGAACCTAAATAACATGACTACTGATGATTGGCTTCACGTAATGACTGGAGTGAGCCAGAGTACAAATAACTGGTTATTGTTGGCAGAGGAAGCAGCAAATACAACCAAGGGTGACTGCGTGGTTTGCATGGGTTCACGGCCACTCCTTAGAGTAGCAGCTGCACCACATATGGGAAATTGTACTTTAAAGCTTCTACAAAGTTCCAGTTCTTCATCAACTTGTTCCAGCTGGGATAATGTTTTTCCTGTCACACAGAGAACCAAAAGCGCCCCCCTCTTCAATTCTCAAGTGGCCGAACAGAACTTTACATGTATAAGGTTAACAGGTATTAATCAAGTGGGGAATGTAAGTGCCCACTGGTGCAATGAAATACATAACATAACTGTCCCCAGCCATCTGTTGGTGCCTAGGGGAGATTTATGGTTATGGTGCGGAGGTAAGAGCATCTATGATGTTTTTCCACGGAACGCATCAGGAATATGTGCATTGATTAATTTAATGCTGCCTGCAGTTGTACTTGAATATAATGACGCCTCTTTTGTGCATGCCTATCTTGAAGCTAATCGTGACTGGTTCACAAAAAGAAGCATCAATATTCCAGGGCCAGACTCCACATATATTGATGCTATTGGAGTTCCAAGGGGGGTACCAGATGAGTATAAGTTAGTAGATCAAGTAGCAGCGGGGTTTGAGTCCTTTTTGTTCTGGTGGAGCACCATAAATAAGAATGTGGACCGTATCAACTATGTGCATTACAATGTTCAGAGGTTGGCAAATTACACCACAAAAGGATTCATAGCAGTACGTGATCAACCACAGGCCACCTCACTGATGACCTTCCAAAACAGGTTGGCTGTGGACATGCTCTTGGCAGAGAAGGGCGGGGTATGTGCCATGTTCGGTGACATGTGTTGCACGTTTATCCCGAATAACACAGCTCCTGGAGGAGAATTGTCTGAGGTGGTTGAAGGATTAAGGACATTGAGTAAGAAAATGAAAGAACATTCAGGAGTGGACACCTCAATATGGGACCGATGGTTAACTGTGTTTGGAAAATACAAAGCTTTGGTGGTTTCAGTTCTGACCTCTGTAGCAGTGTTCTGTGCTGTTTTAGTTTTGTGTGGGTGTTGCTGTATCCCCTGTATCCGCTCCCTGGTCGAACGCCTAATACAGCGAGCGTTGGGCCCGGTGGAGAAACAGGTGGATCAGCTGTACCCTCTCCTCATAGCCATGGACCACTCTGATGAAGACGATGATGAACAGGTTGTGTAAATACTGATTATGTGTAACTGTTTGTGCTCTGACAGAGGACCAGAGGTGGTCGCCCAGGAGCCTGGGGGCCGGTTGGGAATTTTTCCTTTACAGAAGGTTTTCGCCCAACCCCTCACAGAGCCTTGCTTCTCCAAATCTTGTTTAGTCATAATGACGAGTTTCCAGAAAATCCTACAAGGAAGATGGAAAACTCTGATACTATGGTGAAAATGACAAACAGGAGGGAAATGTTAGAATAAGGGCATTGTAAATTGCTAACTGTGTTATGAGAATTGTCATTTTGTAGACAGATTTATGTAAAGGGTGTAACCAGGCATGTCATAGTTGAGGAAACCCAGGTTTTCTGTGCAAATCACCAAGACATGTAAATGTATGGATGTGAACTCTGTATGAACTCTGAAGTTAACCTATGTTTCAACTTTCCCCTGTTGTGTAAAGTGAGACGGTGCCTGGAACCCATGTAACCACCTCCAGATATAAATTAAAGTGTTCTAAGCGGGCTCGGGGCTGTAGCCGGAGATAAGCAATAAGTTTGCATCTCCTAACAGTCACGAGCTCAACCTAGAACAAAGAAAAGAAAGTCTCTGTTTAAATGTTTGATTAGAACCAACATGCCCTTTCAGGCAGATAGCTGAAAAACATTCATCAGCTCCAGAAGTAGCCTCCACCTTCCAGAAGCCTGTAGTAGCTGCCTCCACGTACAGATTCTGGCAGAGAGCTACTGCCTAAACCTCAACTTATGTCTCCTGCAAGAAACATGCAGTTTGGACCTCCACCTGCATGTTCTGGCAAACTCAATCTGACCATCCACCTGAAGCCTCTGCCAGAAACCTGTAGTAGCTGCCTCCACCTACAGATTCTGGCAGAGAGCTACGGCCTAAACCTCAACTTATGTCTCCTGCAAGAAACATGCAGTTTGGACCTCCACCTGCATTTTCTGGCAAACTCAATCTGACCATCCACCTGAAGCCTCTGCCAGAAGCCTGTAGTAGCTGCCTCCACCTACAGATTTTGGCAGAGAGCTACTGCCTAAACCTCAACTTATGTCTCCTGCAAGAAACATGCAGTTTGGATCTCCACCTCCGGATTCTAACAAACTCTACTAACCTGAGATTACACCTACATACACTGCCAGAAACTTGTAGTTGCTGCCTCCACCTACAGATTCTGGCAAATATCTGTATCCTGAACCTCCACCTATAGTCTCAGCCAGCAAAATCCAGCCTCATCCTCCACCTGCCCTTTCAGGCAGATAGCTGAAAAACATTCATCAGCTCCAGAAGTAGCCTCCACCTTCTGCTCCTGCCAGACATATTATGCCTCAGCCTCCACCTACAGCTCCCACCAGTCAGCAGTGGTCCCAGCCTTCACCTGCTGCCTCTTGTAGCCACCTCTGTCCCCAGGCACCACCTTCACATTCCAGCTCCATCCACTGCCCTCAGATAAAAATATGCATGATGGACCAAAACACATCCATCAGCATCAACCTGCATCATCTGGAAACTGGGACAGTGATGCTGAACTTCATCCATCACAAAGAGCTCTTCTTCCTCCCACTAGGCTTTGGACTCCAGGTAGTAACCACTGTGATATAGAATCATAAGACATATTTTAGATGTAGTTTTAATGCATTTGTAACCCACCCGAGTTTAACTCATTGTAGATGTTTTCAGTTAATTGTGTAGTACATGTGTCCGCCAGCAGAGGACACTGTAAAAACTAGTGATACACCTACCCTCATCTTGTTCAGCATCAGAACAATTCATGCCAGAACAGCACAGTGTTAGGAGGGCTGAACCAACTCTTAAAATATTGTTCAAGGTGGTATATTTTAATTTTTGAGTTAAAACTGATTCCAAGAGGTACTGCAGACTGAAGATTTGTCAAATTCTCGTTTTCTTATTCTCTAGTTCTTTTTTTTTTGTTGACCTGATTCAAGTAGAGTGCTTGGAGCTGCTGCTGGATCATCCTAAACCAGGAACGTGCTGGATGCCTCAGTTCTCCTCAGGGAAGTAGCAACTCCTACAGCAAGCCCCATCACAAAGAGATAAGCCTGAGATACAGTGCACAAAACACATACTACCCGGGTAGCCGTAAAAACATTTTTTTCAGAGCTCTGACTTATTTTTTCTGGAGAACTTCAAAACCCCATTTTGGGTCTCTTTAAGTTAAAGGCAGAGTAAAGGAAACAAAGGAACGCTAAAGCAAAAACTTGAACTACACAAGCAGCTTGGGTTGGACCCAAGGGAAGGAAAGTACTATTTTTGTGGGTTGAATGTTGAATTGTTTCAATAAATGCTGGTTGTTCACTTTCGTTATTATAAGCAGTTGTTTAATTCGTCTCACCTTTTACTCCTCCTTCACAACCTAGACTTGTGAGTATGTTTATTTCACTGAAATCGGTCTAGGTAACACGTTATAACTATTTCTACACGTTACACATTGAAGAAATCAAGCCTGTCCAAGTATTCAAATGAAATCCAGGATGTTCTACATCAGTGGGAGGTGAACAGGAAACATGGGAACCATCAACAACTGGGCTCTTAAAATGTCCACTATTTATTTGAATTGAGCTTTGCTGATGTCTGGTGTTTTAACACATATTGTCTGTGGTTTTCTCCAGGACCTGTTGGACTTCAAAGACTTCCAGATTTTCCAGGAGCTGATCAGGGCCCACAAGGGCAATTTCTTCCAGAAGATCAGTACAACAGAGATGTTTATTCCTCCTCTCCATCCTCCATGTTCACTAGACATAGAGAAAACATAGAATAATTTAGAAAAGTTTAAGTTCCTGCATTACATTCATAGAATTATCAAACTGTAATGGTTTAACAAGGTGTATGAAACAGTTGTCAGGTATAGTGCAGATTGTGTATCACTGTTTCCTACAGTTCTCGTTTGTGTTTTGTATGAAGCAATAATGAAAATGTCCTGACTTAAAAGGATTCTTTATCTTTTTGTCAGTGTATTTATCAGAGCATCTCCACAAAAAAGACGTTTATTCACGTATACTTTCAGTTTACTTTGGTTGTACATATCAGGGATAAACTAAACAAAATTATTATACTTATTATACTTGGATTATACTGACAGCTTGTACTTAATTTTTTGATATAGATATATCCTAAGTGTAATTAAGTTTACGGCTTGTAATCAAGCCCCGGTTCCAGCTTAGAACTTAGGAAAATATATTTAAACTTTACTCAAGTTTACTTAATAAAATAAACTTTGATACACTTTTTAATAAGGGAAATGATATATCATGAGTTTTAACGTTCAACTTGTGTTTACTTGAAGTATGTCTATAGTGACAGAATCCTACACAGAAAACTGATCAGGAGTCAATAAAAGAATCAGTAAAGAATCGGACCAATAAGCAGGATCAATAATTACATTGGTCTCATAAGTCTTATTAATTCCCATCCCTAACATTTAAGTATTAGCTTTGTACTATTGGGTGGAATAGCTTAGAGAGAGTACAGTGCTGTTTTAGTCACGTTCCCATCAATTTTGCAAAAATGTTAGAAGCCAGTATATTCGGGGGCTAGGCTGGTAGATTTCCTAGCATGCCCTAAGACTTGAGACTATTATTGTTCGTGTTCACATTGCTTGGTTCTGTTCTTTTGTTGTGTGTGTGTAACAGCGTAAATGGTTATTATTTTGTTTGTAACAGTGTAAATGGTTATTATTTCACCCTGTGTTGTAGTTAGTTATTTTGCTTTTGGACTTATTTTTACCTGCACTCGAAATAAAACTGCTTCTGGGATTCATGTCATGCCATTTTGTTGTGTAGGAGCCTTGTGTTTGTGACTGGACTGAGGTTTCTGCTTGTCAAATTAAAAGGAAGCTGTTTGAAGAACAAAGTTGTCATAGGTTCCTGTTGAGACCACTGCTTGATATAGTGTAGTTTTATTGTGAAAAACAACCCTGAGAAAAATCAGTAGTGCAATCAAAGTTTGCCACACCAACACAAACATACTTAGATTATACTTAAACAAAAAGTATGTGAGTGTTATGTTATGTTATGAGCAAACTAACAGTATAGAAGTATAATTCAAAGTTTATTGTAAATAAACCAAAATTGGGTCAGTTCAGTTCCAGGACGTATTGAATACTACACTTAAAACAGGGCAAATTTAAAATTAAAACATTAATATTAGATACAAACGACATACTAGAGAAATACACTTGAACTTTACTTCCACGCTGTTTCTATATTTCTGTGAAAACGATAAGAAACCAGTTGTTTGTTGGTGACACCGACTCACCTCCACCTGGACTAGAGGACCAGAGACCCTCGGTCACACCTGATGACGTCACGTGCGTGACCCTCACAGCCGCTATGAATGAAGATAGCTCCCGGGACCACCAGGTCGTCTAAGGACGGGTGCACCGGCCCAGGTCGGAAACGGAGCAGGTCAAAGCCCCCGTGCCGCTCAGTAGTGGGATCGCGCCTGTGAATAGACGCTGTAGTGCAGCCTGAGTGATACAGCGGGACCTCGTCTCTTTATAGGGGTCAACAAACAACCGACACGACGCTCACGGTCAAACTTTATGTGGGGACACGATACAACAGCTTCATGTCTGTTTCTTTATCTTCTTTCTGTGAAAACCTGCAGAAACCTGGTGTGTTTGTTGGTCCCACAGCGCCTCCACCTGGACCAGAGGAGCAATGACCATCAGTGACACCAGTCAATGCAACAGCACAGACTCAGTAAGTCACAGGGGTTTTCTCCACAGCACTGAGTGAACCTGGTCCAGAGGAGAACTGTTCATAATCACCCAACACTTTTCTCTTGGTTTTATTGTCCATAGAAATCAAATGTGTCCACAAATGTGTCCCCAATTCTCTGCAAAAAAAGTACTTTACACGAAAAAAATGATTCCTCTTCACCACTTCAGAATGAAGAAACGAGTCCACTGTCACAACAAACATCCATGTGTATATGTAGACAAGCTGGATATCAGTGTGCAAGCAAAAAGACACATTAATATTTGTTGCTGATGGAGTCAGCACATCAATTTGCTCATGTTCTCTCACAAGAGACTTTATAGGGTAGTTTCATTATTTGTCCACACAGCCAGGTCTCCTGGACTAACACAGAGCATTGGATGTAGATGATGGTTTTAACTAGAGTGAAGCTTGAACTGCGATAAAAGAGATCCGACTATAAACGAACTGCACACATGGAGCTTTTATGGAGCTGTGTTCTGCCTGTTTGATAAGATAATGACCAAACAGGCAAATTATTCTTGCGACAAATGAAATTTCTATCTGATCATTCAGACAAACATGTTATTGATAATCATTTGTTCAGTTGCGTTTAGATCCGCACTGATGCAGCAGGTTGAAATGATTCATATGCGTCGCATATAGGTGCTGTGCCACGTGCGTAAAATGCACACGGCGCCTCTCTCAGTGCGGAGACGCACACACTGTATCAGTCCAGCTGCTGTGTGATGCTGCCAGAGTTTGACAAACACAAAGGAAAGAAAACTTCATAGAAACAGTCGCAGGAAACAAACGGACAACGCTCAGTGTGTGAAAGACAGTGTCGCTAATTCTAATTAATGTCGTTGTTTTCTGACCAGTTATTTAAATGGACAGAGGCGGATCATTGTAGATCAAAGCGGAAGAGCCTAAACTGAACATATATGACCTGTGCTGTGGGAGTTTTGGAGACGTGTTGGTGTGTGTGTGTGTGTGTGTCCGCGCCTCCGTCACTTAAAGCCTCCAAATTGGCTTTTGCGCGCTCTGTGATGTTTATGGACTAGTGTCTGTGCTGGAAGAACATCTGGGGTCTTGGCTGCGGAAACAACCTTTTAAAACCAATAAAGTCCAAACTTTGAATCCTGGAATAGTTTTCTCTTCGTGTCTGACTTGACGTTTGTTTGGTGAAAATAAACCTGAACGCTGGAAACTCTGACGCAGATACAGTGAAAATGGAAAATACCCGATGACCAGTCTGTAACAGATGAGCTGCAGTTTAGCTGCTCTATGAAAACACTGTCAAAACTCCTAGCCTGTGAATCCAGATGTTCACATGAAGACTGACACCAATTTTGTAGCAGAGAATATGACCGAGGACGCAGCCACATCTGTAATTTGAACCATTTGATTTCTTCTTTTCCAGCCGATCATTCAGACACATCAGGTGTATAATTGTTGCTGAGCCATGAAAACAGAATCCGCTGGTCCAGTATAATATGAGGAGGAAGTGTGAGTGAGGACCAGTCAGATCTGTAACTATATGGAGCTGATCTCAGCTCTGGGCTGACTGGATCCAACTTTAATCCCAGATGTGTCTGGAAACACACATGCGACAAAATGGAGGTCAAGGATTCCACGGTTGCTATGGTTTGTCTCCAGGTGCGTCATTTTGATAAGAACATCATTTACACAAAAACAAAAGCTCAGACGGTCAAGAAAAGTTTTCACCACTTTCACTCGACGATTTCTGCCAAACTCCCTCTTGTCCTGAGGACTTCTTCCGTCCTGACAAGGACTAAACCCTCCCAGAAAGTGACCAAAGCGACACAACTGACTTCCATCATGGAAAACGTGAGACTGAAGCCTTTGAAAGTCTGAGGTGTTTTCTGTGTTTTACCGTGGACACTGGGAGAACAGCCCCAGTGTTCACTGATATAAACCATCAACAGGCCCAGAAACAGACTGACGAGCCAAACACGCATAAAAGCATAAACTCTGTTTTTAGATCTGTGATCAAATGGTTTCTGTCAGCAGCAGTCATACATAGTGTATAGACCTACAACATATTGGGATTGTACGTGTGGTAATAAGTACAACAGTGAAGTACTTGAAGTTAGTAGTCTCTATCATTCTCAGCAGGTATTTGAGATTAGATTTCCATACAGTATATGGCAACACAGTGGGAATAAGCAACACAACATAACAACAGGGGACCGGTCGAGGCAGATGGCCGCCCAAACTGAGCCCGGTTCTGCTGGAGGTTTTTTTCTTCCGTTAAAGGGAGTTTTTTCCTCTCCACTGTCGCCAAGTGCTTGCTCATAAGGGAATTGTTGGGTTTTTAGTTTTAGTTTTTGTAAAGTGCCTTGAGATGATTTGTATTGTGATTTGGCGCTATACAAATAAAATTGAATTGAATTGAATTGAATGATAAAGGTCCTAAGGTGGTCCTGCTTTATTACCTGACCATGAGGACCAGTCCTGAGGAGGCTCCTGTGTCCACATCTCCTTTAATTATCCTCTTGTCTACCCCGCCTCCTTTTTTGCAAATGGCCGAAAAACACATAGCTAAATTAAACTAGCTGTTGTTCTTACATTTTAAGAGTTATTTTGACGGCCTTGGTGCCGATTGAAGCAAAAGCGTCCCAGTTTTCTATCGGCGCGCTGTAGAATGTGAAACATGACTCCCCTCCCCCTCTAGCGTCGAGCGCTGCCTGCCCAGTGTTGTCAACGCTACATTTACAGTAAGGAGGGGCTGCGTTAAAGCCCACTGTTGCGTCATCTGGCACGACATGCAATATGTTGATTTTTAGGCCTCATCATTGGCTACAAGATGCGTCTGTCACCATTTACGACCAATTTGACTGGCTAATTCTCCTGTCAATCGAAGTTAGAATATGCCCCCTGACTGGGATTTGCTCTGAGGGTGTGAATTCTACTGGTTTTACCGTTAGTTACGCTGTGAAACGTAACAACACGTTTGATTGAGGCCTCATGTGATTCACAGAAGCTTGCTATGTCAAACTTTATTGAATAAACTGACAAAACAGCCGTAAAACGAAGCGGTTTACGGCTTATTATGAGGAGGACGATGGATTTATGGATTTACTGTACAATATTACGTCTCTTTGGACTAAAACATGGGTGCACTTTGTTCTATGGATTCTAACGAACAAAACGATATGCGACACTCTATTATTGAGTAAACATATGAAGTTACACGAGAGAAAGGTAAGGAACAGCGTATTGTACTGTATTTGTACTTTTGTTTAAATATTAAGAAACTGTAGTCGCTGTGATTATTCAATCCAAAATTGCTTTATGTCATTTGAATCGTGAGACTTTAAGGTTTTATTAGACATAAAATTTTTTAGGCTGTATACACATTTTCCGACGATCTTTTGAGGCATATCTGGACATACAAAAAATCGGAGCGGATCCGCTCTGGGGTAAAACTAACAGGTTAAAAACCTGCAGTTTCAGTGTTTTCTGACATGTAGTCAACTCTTACACTGATGAGTTAGTCAGGCTGCTGCTCTCCAAGAGGCCAGATAATATTTCAGCTTAGAAACACTGCAGGCTGCACTGATGACCATTTTCTCCTGTGAGATTTCAAACCATGATACTGAGGAAGACCTTCATGCTCTCGTGTTGCTGATGTCTCCCAGGTGCTGAACTCGCGGCCAAAGCGTCAATGGGCTGTTGCTGCTGTCGCTGCTGCTGCCGCTGCCTTCCGTCCCCGGAAGAGGAAGAGGACCTCAGGGGCCCGTCCTTCCAAACCTTCTGCTTCACACCCAGAGGTGCTGGACTCGCAGCCAAAGCGTCAACGGGCTGCTGCTGCTGTCGCTGCTGCCGCCGATGCTGCTCCCGTTGCTGCTGCTGCCATCCGTCCCCGGAAGAGGAAGAGGACCTCAGGGGCCCGTCCTTCCAAACCTTCTGCTTCACACCCAGAGTTGCCCACCCCTCAGCCCTCCCGCCCAGCTGCTGACATTCCTCAGACCACCATCCCACCTGAGCTGCCACCGGTCTTCAACGTGGCCCCTGCTCCACTGCAGCACGACGGCCCTCTGAAGATCCACAACCGCTCAGTGGAAGAGTACCAGCAGCTCTACCATGAGGTGGTCGATGACCTGCTGAAGTAAGTTGGTGTTAAACATCAGATCACGGTCTTACAAACACACCAAAATCTATCAGGTTGTCCATGAAGAAGCATTTTAATCAGCTGGATCTTTCTGTCTCTTCTGCTCCTCACAGGTACAAGGACGGCCGGGCTCGTCCCTACAGCTTAGAGCTCGGACGTCGTATCAAGCAGAAGCTGTGGGAGCGACTGGACCGCCCCCTGATCACGACGTCAGCCGCTGCAGACGGACGTGTGGAGGTGGACGTGTCCTACGGGGTTGGAGTCTACCCTCCCCTTCATGATGTGGACACTATGGGAGAACCAAAACCCAGGAAGCCTCCGAGAAAAAGAGCAAAGAAACTCAAGTGAAGAAGTTTCTAACAGCTCAAACAGACTCTACCTGTAAATAATATTGGAGACTGAAGTCAATAGGTCACATGACTCAGCACAGACTTAGAGCAACAGACACCACTGCCAGATCACCCCCCACCTGTTCAAACCAGCTAAAGCTCCACATTCATCCTCCACCTAAAACCTTTGCCAGCCACTTTCTGCTGCCTCCAACATCCACCTGCAAACCAAACCTTCACCTTAAACCTCTGTCGACCTCCACCTACAGCCTCTGACAGAATTCTGCATTTTCTTCCTCCACCTGCAGATACAGTCAGGCACATGTAGTCTGACCAGCCACATGATGCTTCTGCCAGAAGTTGCTGCCTCCACATGCACATTCTGGCAGATTCCCAAGCCTCCAACTACAACCTCTGCCAGTAACCTGCCATTTCCACCTCCACCTGCAGGTCCTGGCAAACTCAGTCTGACCATCCACCTGAAGCCTCTGCCAGAAACCTGTAGTAGCTGCCTCCACCTACAGATTCTGGCAGAGAGCTACTGCCTAAACCTCAACTTATGTCTGCTGCAAGAAACATGCAGTTTGGACCTCCACCTGCATGTCCTGGCAAACTCAATCTGACCATCCACCTGAAGCCTCTGCCAGAAACCTGTAGTAGCTGCCTCCACCTACAGATTCTGGCAAATATCTTTATCCTGAACCTCCACCTATAGTCTCAGCCAGCAAAATCTAGACAAATATATAGACAAATGAAATTTCTGTCAGGTTCCGGAAAATCAGAGGACCAGAAATGCCACACACTAGAATGCTTGTAACGAGTTTATTTTCAAAACAACGAGGGCTGGAGGCTTGAATGGAGACCGAGGAGTATAGCATGAAGATTCCGGGGAAGTCGGCAGCTGTATGGCTGGCACCTAGGCCCACACCGGGTAAGTCCACGGGGAGTCGAGGTTGATGGAGGAAGAACCGGGCTGGGTCCGCAGAGCAATATCTGGCGGTGCAGTGTAATCTTGGTCAGGGATCCGGGTAGCGGCAGAACACAAACATAGATTCCTTGGGCATAAAAGAAAAACACCTCCAAAACAAAACTCAGGTAAACGGTGGAGGGCAAAACACTCTAATCAATTCTTCTTTAAAGTCTTTCAGGTCACAGATACATAAATCAGTTCTCTCTAAATCCTCACGCCGTTCCTCAGAAACTGAAAAAGGGGTAATACTTCACAGATCGTCTCTGACGGACTGTCACGGGAAATGTCAGGAGGAGTGGGACGGCGTGAGTCGATCCAATGCCTAGGACCGGAACGTAGCTCCCTAGTACGATCGGACGGCGAAGCTGGAGAGATGTCTCGGCGTAGTTCTTCGACTGGCGAAGCAGACAATCCCGCACTTGACTGTGGTGACCAAGGAGGATATATGCGGGGAGTCCTGAAAGAGAGACAGGTGAGAGGAGTAGGCTACTAATCACCGGAAGTCCGGAAAGCCCAGACGCACGGGGAGAATTCCAAAACAAGAGACGGCTGGGAATCTATGTTCCCAGTCGTGACAGTACCCCCCCCTTAACGGCCGACCCCCGTTGGCCCCTAGGTTGATCAGGGTGTGAACGATGGAAATCTTCAATGAGTTTAGGGTCCAGGATGCGCCCCCCAGGTACCCAAGCACGCTCCTCCGGACCATAACCCTCCCAGTCCACCAGGTATTGAATGCCCCGACCCCTGCGCCGGGACTGGAGGAGGCGACGGACCGAGTAGGCCGGCCCGCTGTCGATGAACCGGGGGGGTGGGGGGGGCAAGGGGGGAGGCAGGAGGTTGCTGCTATGAACAGGTTTGACACGAGAGACATGAAACGTGGGGTGAATCCTCAGTGCTCTAGGCAGCTGCAGCCTAACTGCCGCCGGGTTTATTACTTTGGAAATGGGAAAAGGACCAATGAACCTAGGGGCTAACTTGGCATGTGGTACTTTCAGAGGAACCTCTCGAGCCGACAACCAAACCTTCTGTCCCTCCTTGTAGAGAGGTGCCGGCCGCCGCCTTCTGTTCGCCTGTCGGCAATAGCTGGAGCCAGAGATCAGGAGGGCCCGCCTCGCCCTCTGCCAGGCCAGGTGGCATTGGCGAAAACCTGCGGTGGCCGGTCCAGACCCCCCTCGGGGTAACGGCAAGTCGAACACAGACGGCTTTAAACCATACACAATCTGAAAGGGAGAGAGTTTAGTGGAAGAGGACGGCAGAGAGTTATGGGCGAATTCCACCCATGCCAAGTTCTTTACCCAGGACCCTGGAACCTCGGCGCAAAGGATGCGCAGACCCTTCTCCAGTTCCTGGTTCAGTCTCTCGGCCTGCCCATAAGTCTGAGGGTGATAACCGGAAGATAAACTTAGGGTAATTCCCAAAAGGCGGCAGAACTCTCTCCAAGACGTTGCGATGAATTGTGGTCCTCGATCGGACACGATCTCTTGTGGAATCCCGTGCAGGCGTACGACATGGTCAACCAGGGCCTGCGCGGTTCGGAGCGCTGAGGGCAGTCTGGGTAGAGGAACAAAGTGCACCATCTTGGAGAACCGGTCAACGATGGTTAAAATGGTAGTATTACCTAGTGATGGGGGAAGACCGGTTACAAAGTCCATGGCAATGTGGGTCCACGGACGCAGGGGAATCGGAAGAGGTTGGAGGAGTCCCGAGGATGCCTGGTTGGATGCCTTGAAACGTGCACAGGTCGAACAGGCCAGGACATACTGATGGACGTCTCCCCGTAACCCAGGCCACCAGAAGCGTTGTCGTACGACCTGGAGAGTCCGTCTTACTCCGGGATGGACGTGGAGCCGGGACGCGTGGCAGACCTCCAGTACTCTGGAACGCAGCTGGGGAGGAACAAAGAGGCAGTGAGAAGGACAACGGGCAGGAGAAGGGTTACCTGCGTTGGCCTGAGAGACCTCCTGTTCCAAGGGAAGACGTGCTGCTCCTAGTCTCGCTGAGGCCGGCAGGATGAACTCAGGTTCTACCTTCGAGTCAGACGGGGAGTGAAGGCGGGACAGAGCATCGGCCTTTGAATTCTTGGCCCCGGGGCGAAAGGACAGGGTGAAATGGAACCTGGAAAAAACCCCTGACCATCGTGCCTGGCGGGGGTTGAGGCGCTTGGCAGTCCGAAAATGCTCCAGGTTCTTATGATCGGTGAGGATAGTAAAGGGGTGCTTGGCTCCCTCCAGCCAATGCCTCCACTCCTCTAAGGCCAGTTTTACTGCTAGCAGCTCCCGGTCCCCGACATCATAATTTCTCTCAGCAGGAGACAGTTTCTTGGAGAAAAAGGCACAGGGGTGAGCCTTAGAATGCCTGGGATCTACCTGAGAAATAACTGCCCCCACCCCCGTGTCCGAAGCGTCTACCTCCACCAGGAAGGGTAAATCAGGGTTTGGAAGGTTTAAGACTGGGGCAGAGGTGAAACGGGACTTCAGACTCGTAAAGGCCCTTTGGGCCTCGGGAGTCCAGAAGAAGGGAACCTTTACTGAGGTGAGTTGGTGCAGGGAGTGGGCTACAGAGCTATAGTTCCTAATGAATTTACGATAAAAATTGGCAAATCCTAAAAACCCTTGTAGTTGTTTGCGGGACTGGGGAACTGGCCATTCCCTGACTGCCCTCACCTTCTCAGGATCCATAGCGATACTACCCGGTTCTATAACGAAACCCAAGAAGGACGTCTTCTTGGAGTGGAACTCACATTTCTCCACCTTCACAAATAACTGATTCTGAAGGAGCCGCTGAAGCACGGCCCGGACATGGTGAATATGTTCGGTCTCAGAACGGGAGAAAATGAGGATGTCGTCGAGGTATACAAAGACGAACTTGTTAATCATATCTCCCAACACATCATTGACCAGGTTCTGAAATACCGCGGGGGCGTTGGTCAGCCCAAACGGCATAACCAGATACTCAAAATGGCCGTTAGGTGTGTTAAAGGCCGTCTTCCATTCGTCCCCCTCTCTGATTCTAACTAGGTGATAAGCATTTCGTAAATCTAACTTGGAAAAAATGCTTGCACCCTGAATGAGTTCAAAGGCGGAAGTGAGAAGAGGTAGGGGGTAGGAGTTCCTGATAGTAATGTTATTAAGGCCCCGATAGTCTATACAAGGGCGTAAACCTCCATCTCGCTTCTTTACAAAGAAAAACCCCGCCCCTGCAGGTGACCGTGAAGGACGAATTATGCCAGAGGCCAATGATTCCTGAATGTAGGTTTGCATGGCCTCTCGTTCCTGCCCCGATAAAGGGTATAACCGACCCTTTGGGGGAACTGAGTCAGGTAGCAACCGAATGGCACAGTCATAGTGGCGATGGGGTGGAAGGGAAGTGGCTCTCTCCTTATTAAAAACCTCCCGAAGATCGTGGTACACAGGGGGAACTTGGGCCAGGTCGGGCTGGTACTGATTCTTGGGGGCTGAAATGGCGGAGTTAAGGGCGGTGCGGAGGCATGTAGCATGGCAACTTGGACTCCATTCCAGAATCTCTCCTGTGGACCAATCAATCCGGGGGATTATGAGCCTGTAACCAAGGAAGACCTAGAACACTTGAGGACAAGGGGGGGTCAACGACTAGAAAGGTGACGTACTCGTGGTGATTTGCAATAGTTAAAAGAACAGACCAGAAGGACCTGTTCCAGGGGCTCCGTGTCCAGCTGGAGTGCCTCTGCCACGGACCGAGAGATGAGATTGGTGTCTGAGCCGGAGTCAATGAGTATCGGAAGCTGTTTCCGATGTGGAGGAACCCCGAAAAGAGCCTTGGTAAGAGGGCGTGAGAATAGCAGTTCAGAGGATGATTGGCTCAGTAAGGACCCCACTCTCCTCACTGAGCCTGGTCTTTTACTGGACATCGGCGAATCTGATGTCCCGACCTGCCACAATAGAAACAAAGGCCCTGGACATGACGTCGGTCTCGTTCTGCCGGAGAAAGCCGGCCCCGACCAAGCTGCATCGGCTCCGGGTTTGGAGGTCGAGGCTGGTCCCTCGTAGGCTGGTAACTCGGGCGATGACTGCTGGGTAGAGGTCCGGACGAGTCCCGCTCCAACAGGCGTTCCAAGTACCGCTCCTCCAGACGAGTGGTAACATCGATCAAGCCCCTTAAATCCTTGGGACGCGGTTGGTGAGCCAGATCGTTCTTAAGTCTAGCGTTGAGTCCCAAGTAGAAATGGTCATAAAGAGCGGCCGCATTCCAGGTGCTATCCTCTGCCAGGCGTCGAAATTGAACCACGTATTCAGCTAATGGTCTATCCCCCTGTAGGAGCCTGGTGAGGTGGCTCTGGGCCCCTACCTCAGGTCGGACGGGGTCGAAGATGCTGGAGAGTTGGTCGCCGAAGTCCTTTGCTGATCTACAATAATACTCTTGTCTCCTCCATGCAGATGTTCCCCACTGGGCTGCCTCCCCCTCTAGTAGGGAGATGATATAAATGACCTTAGAGTCCTCGGTGGGGAAAGCCGAGGGTTGGAGGGAAAAAACAAAGTCACATTTCGTGAGGAAGGAGCGGCTGCGACCCACCTCCCCGCTGTATGAAGTAGGTGGAGGAAGTCGTGGTTCAGAGACGACGGAGCTCCTGACTGTGGGAGGGGAGGCCGGTAATGGAGTATCGGAGGCCTCGCGGGATGGACAGGCGAGAATCACCTGTTGGAGTTGGCCGGAGATGCGTTCCATGGACTGGGCGAGACTCAGGAATCGGGCTTCGTGAGACTGAAGGACAGTTTCGATGCTGGCGCACCATGATGACGTGGTAGGCGTGGCTTGGTCCATAGTGGCGGGATTGTACTGTCAGGTTCCGGAAAATCAGAGGACCAGAAATGCCACACACTAGAATGCTTGTAACGAGTTTATTTTCAAAACAACGAGGGCTGGAGGCTTGAATGGAGACCGAGGAGTATAGCATGAAGATTCCGGGGAAGTCGGCAGCTGTATGGCTGGCACCTAGGCCCACACCGGGTAAGTCCACGGGGAGTCGAGGTTGATGGAGGAAGAACCGGGCTGGGTCCGCAGAGCAATATCTGGCGGTGCAGTGTAATCTTGGTCAGGGATCCGGGTAGCGGCAGAACACAAACATAGATTCCTTGGGCATAAAAGAAAAACACCTCCAAAACAAAACTCAGGTAAACGGTGGAGGGCAAAACACTCTAATCAATTCTTCTTTAAAGTCTTTCAGGTCACAGATACATAAATCAGTTCTCTCTAAATCCTCACGCCGTTCCTCAGAAACTGAAAAAGGGGTAATACTTCACAGATCGTCTCTGACGGACTGTCACGGGAAATGTCAGGAGGAGTGGGACGGCGTGAGTCGATCCAATGCCTAGGACCGGAACGTAGCTCCCTAGTACGATCGGACGGCGAAGCTGGAGAGATGTCTCGGCGTAGTTCTTCGACTGGCGAAGCAGACAATCCCGCACTTGACTGTGGTGACCAAGGAGGATATATGCGGGGAGTCCTGAAAGAGAGACAGGTGAGAGGAGTAGGCTACTAATCACCGGAAGTCCGGAAAGCCCAGACGCACGGGGAGAATTCCAAAACAAGAGACGGCTGGGAATCTATGTTCCCAGTCGTGACAATTTCTATCTGATCATTCAGACAAACATGT
Source organism: Mastacembelus armatus (assembly GCF_900324485.2). Classification (NCBI taxonomy): domain Eukaryota; kingdom Metazoa; phylum Chordata; class Actinopteri; order Synbranchiformes; family Mastacembelidae; genus Mastacembelus; species Mastacembelus armatus. The sequence continues at coordinate 7,904 of NW_022872868.1, read as the reverse complement.
TATTGATAATCATTTGTTCAGTTGCGTTTAGATCCGCACTGATGCAGCAGGTTGAAATGATTCATATGCGTCGCATATAGGTGCTGTGCCACGGCGCCTCTCTCAGTGCGGAGACGCACACACTGTATCAGTCCAGCTGCTGTGTGATGCTGCCAGAGTTTGACAAACACAAAGGAAAGAAAACTTCATAGAAACAGTCGCAGGAAACAAACGGACAACGCTCAGTGTGTGAAAGACAGTGTCGCTAATTCTAATTAATGTCGTTGTTTTCTGACCAGTTATTTAAATGGACAGAGGCGGATCATTGTAGATCAAAGTGGAAGAGCCTAAACTGAACATATATGACCTGTGCTGTGGGAGTTTTGGAGACGTGTTGGTGTGTGTGTGTGTGTGTGTGTGTGTGTGTGTGTGTGTGTCCGCGCCTCCGTCACTTAAAGCCTCCAAATTGGCTTTTGCGCGCTCTGTGATGTTTATGGACTAGTGTCTGTGCTGGAAGAACATCTGGGGTCTTGGCTGCGGAAACAACCTTTTAAAACCAATAAAGTCCAAACTTTGAATCCTGGACTAGTTTTCTCTTCGTGTCTGACTTGACGTTTGTTTGGTGAAAATAAACCTGAACGCTGGAAACTCTGACGCAGATACAGTGAAAATGAAAAATACCCGATGACCAGTCTGTAACAGATGAGCTGCAGTTTAGCTGCTCTATGAAAACACTGTCAAAACTCCTAGCCTGTGAATCCAGATGTTCACATGAAGACTGACACCAATTTTGTAGCAGAGAATATGACCGAGGACACAGCCACATCTGTAATTTGAACCATTTGATTTCTTCTTTTCCAGCCGATCATTCAGACACATCAGGTGTATAATTGTTGCTGAGCCATGAAAACAGAATCCGCTGGTCCAGTATAATATGAGGAGGAAGTGTGAGTGAGGACCAGTCAGATCTGTAACTATATGGAGCTGATCTCAGCTCTGGGCTGACTGGATCCAACTTTAATCCCAGATGTGCCTGGAAACACACATGCGACAAAATGGAGGTCAAGGATTCCACGGTTGCTATGGTTTGTCTCCAGGTGCGTCATTTTGATAAGAACATCATTTACACAAAAACAAAAGCTCAGACGGTCAAGAAAAGTTTTCACCACTTTCACTCGACGATTTCTGCCAAACTCCCTCTTGTCCTGAGGACTTCTTCCGTCCTGACAAGGACTAAACCCTCCCAGAAAGTGACCAAAGCGACACAACTGACTTCCATCATGGAAAACGTGAGACTGAAGCCTTTGAAAGTCTGAGGTGTTTTCTGTGTTTTACCGTGGACACTGGGAGAACAGCCCCAGTGTTCACTGATATAAACCATCAACAGGCCCAGAAACAGACTGACGAGCCAAACACGCATAAAAGCATAAACTCTGTTTTTAGATCTGTGATCAAATGGTTTCTGTCAGCAGCAGTCATACATAGTGTATAGACCTACAACATATTGGGATTGTACGTGTGGTAATAAGTACAACAGTGAAGTACTTGAAGTTAGTAGTCTCTATCATTCTCAGCAGGTATTTGAGATTAGATTTCCATACAGTATATGGCAACACAGTGGGAATAAGCAACACAACATAACAACAGGGGACATGATAAAGGTCCTAAGGTGGTCCTGCTTTATTACCTGACCATGAGGACCAGTCCTGAGGAGGCTCCTGTGTCCACATCTCCTTTAAAAACCTGCAGTTTCAATGTTTTCTGACATGTAGTCAACTCTTACACTGATGAGTTAGTCAGGCTGCTGCTCTCCAAGAGGCCAGATAATATTTCAGCTTAGAAACACTGCAGGCTGCACTGATGACCATTTTCTCCTGTGAGATTTCAAACCATGATACTGAGGAAGACCTTCATCCTGTCGTGTTGCTGATGTCTCCCAGGTGCTGAACTCGCGGCCAAAGCGTCAATGGGCTGTTGCTGCTGTCGCTGCTGCTGCCGCTGCCTTCCGTCCCCGGAAGAGGAAGAGGACCTCAGGGGCCCGTCCTTCCAAACCTTCTGCTTCACACCCAGAGGTGCTGGACTCGCAGCCAAAGCGTCAACGGGCTGCTGCTGCTGTCGCTGCTGCCGCCGATGCTGCTGCCTTCCATCCCCGGAAGAGGAAGAGGACCTCAGGGGCCCGTCCTTCCAAACCTTCTGCTTCACACCCAGAGTTGCCCACCCCTCAGCCCCCCCGCCCAGCTGCTGACATTCCTCAGACCACCATCCCACCTGAGCTGCCACCGGTCTTCAACGTGGCCCCTGCTCCACTGCAGCACGACGGCCCTCTGAAGATCCACAACCGCTCAGTGGAAGAGTACCAGCAGCTCTACCATGAGGTGGTCGATGACCTGCTGAAGTAAGTTGGTGTTAAACATCAGATCACGGTCTTACAAACACACCAAAATCTATCAGGTTGTCCATGAAGAAGCATTTTAATCAGCTGTATCTTTCTGTCTCTTCTGCTCCTCACAGGTACAAGGACGGCCGGGCTCGTCCCTACAGCTTAGAGCTCGGACGTCGTATCAAGCAGAAGCTGTGGGAGCGACTGGACCGCCCCCTGATCACGACGTCAGCCGCTGCAGACGGACGTGTGGAGGTGGACGTGTCCTACGGGGTTGGAGTCTACCCTCCCCTTCATGATGTGGACACTATGGGAGAACCAAAACCCAGGAAGCCTCCGAGAAAAAGAGCAAAGAAACTCAAGTGAAGAAGTTTCTAACAGCTCAAACAGACTCTACCTGTAAATAATATTGGAGACTGAAGTCAATAGGTCACATGACTCAGCACAGACTTAGAGCAACAGACACCACTGCCAGATCACACCCCACCTGTTCAAACCAGCTAAAGCTCCACATTCATCCTCCACCTAAAACCTTTGCCAGCCACTTTCTGCTGCCTCCAACATCCACCTGCAAACCAAACCTTCACCTTAAACCTCTGTCGACCTCCACCTACAGCCTCTGACAGAATTCTGCATTTTCTTCCTCCATCTGCAGATACAGTCAGGCACGTGTAGTCTGACCAGCCACATGATGCTTCTGCCAGAAGTTGCTGCCTCCACATGCACATTCTGGCAGATTCCCAAGCCTCCAACTACAACCTCTGCCAGTAATCTGCCATTTCCACCTCCACCTGCAGGTCCTGGCAAACTCAGTCTGACCATCCACCTGAAGCCTCTGCCAGAAACCTGTAGTAGCTGCCTCCACCTACAGATTCTGGCAGAGAGCTACTGCCTAAACCTCAACTTATGTCTGCTGCAAGAAACATGCAGTTTGGACCTCCACCTGCATGTTCTGGCAAACTCAATCTGACCATCCACCTGAAGCCTCTGCCAGAAACCTGTAGTAGCTGCCTCCACCTACAGATTCTGGCAGAGAGCTATGGCCTAAACCTCAACTTATGTCTCCTGCAAGAAACATGCAGTTTGGACCTCCACCTGCATTTTCTGGCAAACTCAATCTGACCATCCACCTGATGCCTCTGCCAGAAGCCTGTAGTAGCTGCCTCCACCTACAGATTTTGGCGGAGAGCTACTGCCTAAACCTCAACTTATGTCTCCTGCAAGAAACATGCAGTTTGGACCTCCACCTCCGGATTCTAACAAACTCTACTAACCTGAGATTACACCTACATACACTGCCAGAAACTTGTAGTTGCTGCCTCCACCTACAGATTCTGGCAAATATCTGTATCCTGAACCTCCACCTATAGTCTCAGCCAGCAAAATCCAGCCTCATCCTCCATCTGCCCTTTCAGGCAGATAGCTGAAAAACATTCATCAGCTCCAGAAGTAGCCTCCACCTTCTGCTCCTGCCAGACATATTATGCCTCAGCCTCCACCTACAGCTCCCACCAGTCAGCAGTGGTCCCAGCCTTCACCTGCTGCTGCTGCAGATACCCATCTGAAAAAGTGAAGTGTAGATAAATGGATGATTTCCTAAGAAAAAACAACAACCCAAAAAAAATTCACTCGCTTGCAGGCTAGTACAAGCCAGTGTTTAAAATGTCAGTCTGCATGGAGAATTACCGCCTGCGGCCACACCGTCCTGCCTGAGCACGTGACGGTTTGGTAAGGAAGTGGAGAGAGCTGCCTGTGTTAGCTGCGATCCCTTAGGAGATCAAACCTAGTTGTGAGAAAGCGAAAGTTAAAACAAAGTAGAGAGATAAGAGCGGGGGGGGGGGGAGCTGCGGCTGGCGGCCCCTGGCTGTCCGAGGGGAAGCCTCCTTTTGTTCGATGTTTGATGGTGGAGATGGACGAGGCGCAAATGTGACGGAGAGTGCGGAAATGGAGGCTCGACGGAGAGGTGGTGATCGGAGCGGTGGTGATCGTGTGGCAGGAGAAACGGAGGAGGAAAGCAGCAGAGACGGAAAAGGGCGAGTGGAACGGGGAAGGGTTGTGGCAGAAAGCACGGTAAGTGCAGTGTGTGTGGAGAAAGTTTACAGCAAAGATTTGACTGTGCTGGTGGAAATTCGGGGGGAGGAGAACGTTACGCCGATGGAGCTGATGAAAAGTGTCAGAGAGCTGTGCGGGGGAATCTTGGCATGTAGATGTACAAACACGCGACTGTATGAGATCACTATGAGCCATCCCGCGGGGAAGAAAAGATTGCTGGATGGTTTGAAAATCGGGAGCACACAAGTGGTAGCGAAGGATATCTCAAATGACGAGCTGGTGGTTTCGTTTTTGGAGTTGCCAGCGTATATCAAAGATGAGGAAATTGTGGCGAAGCTGCAAGGGTGGGGGGTATCGGTGGTGTCGCCAATCAAAAGGAGAATGTGGCCGGGGACGAGTATAGCGGACGGGACGCGCTTTATGAAGGTGCGTTTTAATGACAAAGTGCAATCACTGCCGTATTCGACAAAGTTCATGACGGCGGAGGGGGCGGAGTACTTTCGAGTGATTCACGATCGGCAAATGCAAGTGTGCAGGATGTGTATTCAGCCAGGACATATTTTGAGAGAGTGCCCGGAGTTCCTGTGCAGGAAGTGTGGGGGACAGGGGCATTACGCGAGGGAGTGCCACAGCTGGGTGAAGCGGTGTGAAATCTGCCACAACAACGAGACAAACTGCATATGTAACTACAGTGAGGAGCAGGAGGAGGAGGAAGACGAGGAGCCATTCGATGGATTACAGGATGACGAGGGAGCGGAGGAAGAGGATGAGCGGGCGGCGGAGGAGAGGACGGAGGTGGAGCAGAGGGCGGGCCCGGTGGACGCGATGGCGGGGCTGAGGCAGGAGGATTCGGGAGGACGGCAGCAGGAGGAGGACGGGCTGGGGTCCAGCCTGGATGCTATATCTCTGGGCTCATCGTGCGGTGCAGAGGTCGGCGGAGAATCCCAGGCGGGGAGAGAATGGGCGGAGCGGCCTGCAGGAACTAAGGTACTGTCAACTAACTGGGCGGGGCCAAGCGTGGCGCTGAGCCGGAGGATGGATGCGGAGATGGAAGAGGGGGGGGGAGGGAAAGACTCGGGGATGGAGTTGGGACAGGTGAGGAAAAGAGCCACAGGGGGGGGGAAAGGGGCAAAACAGAGAAAAGGAAGAAAGTGGGGGGGACAGAGATATGAGGGGGGGAACGCTATGGAAAATTCTTTTCTACTTTCTGTCACATAACATGGTAGTATCACTATTATCCTGGAATGCAAATGGGCTACAGAACAGGGGGAAGCTACATGGATTTATGGCGAGGTTGAGGAGTGACATGGTGTGCTTACAAGAAACCAAGTGGGATGAAGAAGGGGTGAGGGAAGTAGAAAGGAAGGGACTTTATCATGTGGTGACGGCAAGAGGGCCCAATGGCAGAGCAGATGTGGCTATAATGGTCAAGAAGAGCAGAGTGGGGGGGGTGGAATGCATACACAGGGGGAGGAGGGGAGGGTGTTGGTGGTGGATGTGGTTTGTGACGGCCAGCGGATTAGGTTGATATCAATCCATGCTCCGAATGACGTTTCAGCAAGAAGGGATTTCTTTATGTCACTGGAGAAATGGTGCACACAGGCCACAATCATTATGGGGGATTGGAATGTGGTCATGGACAGGAGGGATGCAGGGGTTAATAATAGTACGGGAATGATGTCAGCAGAAAGGCGGTGTGGAACCTGATGTCGGTGGGGAAGCTAGTGGACGTGTGGAGGACATTGCATCCCAACATGACTGCCTTCTCGAGAAGGCAGGTTATCCTGGGGAAAAATGAAGCAGTCCCGGATTGATTTTTGTTGGGTTCGGACGATTTCATCAGGAGGGTGGAGAGATGTGATTATGTTTTCAATGGGGGGAGTGACCACGCGGAAATGACGGTGGTGATTGGAGAGGGAAAGGGAGCACGAAACGGGGGGTTATGGCACTTCAATGTCAGCCTGTTGTTACGACCGTTTCTTTCAGGCTAGGATGGAAAAATTCTGGGGGTACGTGGTGGGTGGAAATGGGTTCTGTGGCGAACAAATCAGGACTGGTGGGGAGGGGGTCAAAGCCAGGATAAAGAAATCTGCATAAATTACAGCAGCATGAAGGCGTGGAGGGAAAAAAAGGAGGTTGAGATGTTGCGAAAAGTGGCTAACGAGGGAGGCGGTGAAGTTGGGGGCGGACCCGGAGTATGGATGCCAGGCTTATTTAGTTTTGAAAAGTAGGCTGGACAAATATGAAGAAGGTAATGTAAGGGGGGCGATGATTAGGAGCAGGGCGAGGGACGTATTGGAGGGGGAGGGAATAGAGGGTTCTTTCTAGGGCTAGAGAAGGTAAGGCAAGAGAAGGCCTTTTTACATCAACTTAGGGATAAGGAGGGGGTACTGCATTCAGACCCGGAGGGCATAGCGCGCACAGTGCATGGGTTTTACCAGGAGTTATTCAGGGGGGGGTCTGTCTCGCAGGTGGCGGCGGAGGAGGCGGTAGCAAGTCTCCGGGGGAAAATCAGTGAAGCAGAGAGAGAGGATTGTGACAGGGAAATAACTTTGCATGATATAGACCGAGAAATTGGAAATTTGAAAAAAAATAAGAGCCCGGGGATGGATGGGCTATCTAGTGAATTTTACCAGGCATATAGGCAGCAGCTCAGTCCCATCCTGCTGGGGGTTTTTCAGGAAATGGAGCGAACGCAGCGTCTCCCCTCATCTTTCGTACAGGGTGTTATTACGCTCATTTATAAAAACAGTGGAGAGAGAGAAAATCTTGAGCATTATCGGCCCATCAGTTTGCTAAACTCAGATTACAAGATCCTGGCAAGGGTTTTAGCGTCGCGGCTGAAGACGGTTGTTGGGGGCGGTGGTGAATGAGTCACAGTCTTACAGTATTCCTGGGAGAAGCATTGTGAACAATATTTTGACAGTGCGGAGTGTTTTGGGGAAATGACCAGAGGGGGGGTTGTTTTCCTCAGTGTGGATTTACAAAAGGCGTTGACAGAGTGGAGAGAGGATTTTTGCAGCAGGTGTTGCGGCAGTGTGGGTTTGGAGAGCGTTTTTAGGGCATGGATCAGCCTACTTACAGTAACGCTAGTAGCTGTGTAAAATGTAATGGCACGCTAACGGACAGCTTCCGGCTGGAAAGATCAGTCAGGCAGGGATGCCCCTTATCGCCGCTGCTGTATGCGCTGGCGGCAGAGCCCCTGTCGAGCCTGATTGAACAGGACGAGCGGGTGAGGGGGATAATGACACCACGTGGGCGGGGAGATAAAAATTGTCCAGTTCGCCGATGACGTAAGTGTGATGGTGAGGGACGGCAAAAAGCGTGGGGCAGGTGCTGGAGCTCCTGAAAATCTATGAGAGGGCGTCAGGAGCAAAGGTCAATGTTCAAAAATCCGAAATTCGCGGTTGTGTGGGGGGTTTGAGGGTGGAAGGGAGTGGGGGTTCAGGCGGACAACCGGGATATAAGGCTGCTAGGGGTCCAGATAGGGGCG
>NW_022872867.1:0-18891 GCF_900324485.2 Mastacembelus armatus | reverse complement strand
GTTAGATGTTTCTTACCAACAGAGAGACGACCCAGAGACTGAACCCTCAGGTACAACCCACATTGGATTTCTATCAGAATTTGGGTGATGATCACAACAAAACTCCTCTTAACATTACAACATAGTAACTTCCTGTTTGGACAATCCCAGTCTGACCATGTCCAAACTTCCCTAGTAATCACTCTCCAATTCATACAAGGAGCAAATCCTGATCAAAGTCTGATCTGGGCTGCAGATGCTCATCTGGAAGACTAGTTCAGATGTTAGTAACTAGGCTGCTGACTTTCTAGGACACAAGACAGATACAAGACAACAGACTCTACAATACTTCCCTTAGGACTGTGTCTGGAGGCCTGACCATGATCCAGGGCCAGAACATGGTGGTCGGACGGTTACCGGCTAAACTGCTCCCCCTGCAGGACAGAGAGACAGGCAGAGCCAGAGTGGTGTTAAAGAGCCAGTGCTTGTTGGAGCCCAGGTTCTTCAGTCAAGGAAACCATCTAAAGGACAAGCTCACCTTTGTCCACGAGTCTTCAGGGTCCTTATGGATCCACACGTTGCAGACCCGATGTCTGGTCTCGGTCCGACGTGGTTTTAAGGAGGCACTTTGAGCCTGAAGGCCTTGAAGCTCAGTCCGCCATGCGGCCACGCTGCTCTGCGTGTTGGGGCATCACGCACCTGTAGCAGGTGCAGACAAACAATGAGGGAGGGTCGCACCAACAAAGTGTCTTTGCTAAAGAAACGCTCGGTGTCTCAGCTTTTCCGGACTCTGGGTCCCTGGTCCTGCAGACACGGCTCTGTTCAGGTGAATAATGATCAGATCCACTACAGCCTGAAGCCACGAGGCTTTGTCAGGACGACCCCTCACGTGCAGTTCTCCAACTCAGCCAGCAGGTGTCGCTCTTCTATAAACTATGATCAGGTTGTTCAATGAAAACTAATGATTTCACTTCCTGCCATAAATCCACAGGTTGGACTGTCTCTCTCTGTCTGGATATTTCCAGGCTGTTATGGTCTAAACCAAAAAACACATGACCCACCTCTGCACAGCTGGAAGGATTTTGTGTGGATCAGCTGAACCGACACTTCATCATCTTCCTCTGCTGAGTGATAAGACGAAGCAAGAATCAAGTGTCTTTACCCAAACACAAAAGGACCTTTGTGTGCTGGGAAACAGAAAGTATTTGTACTAAATGTTGAAGGACCAATACATGGACTGCTTTAAAATGCTGACCTAGTCAAATCATGAAGGTGACTTATATATAGTTCACAAGTTCAACATGTTTCTGAGCAAAAACAGGAAACACTTCTATTTCAGGGCTGTTGTTAAATAAGTGTTGTTAGTTCATACTTGTTCTTCATCGTTCCAATAAAACGTCTTCCAGTTTTGTGGAACTGTTGCTTTAAAAGCAGTTTAACTTCTATAACCCATGAGCTGTTTTACCTTTGAAGACCCTTAATTCTCATCACTACTTAACACTTAGCATCCAATAGTCAACATTACCCTGAAGGTTGGATTCTGTCATCTCATGACTAGGTGCTGCTAAATCTTTCACATTTTACACATTGCATCTTTAAAATAATATGAAACCAGGCAGAGGAAAGACGAGTGGATCCATCACTCACATTTTAATATAAAAATGTAACGACACTTTTTACCTCTGAGCATTTCAGACCAGTGAACTAAACATTAGTGACTTACACATGAGCAAAGAAACACAGTCAACAGTCAGTTAGCTGAGCTAGCTTAGCTGGAAACTCGAACTCTGCAGCTTTAAATATCACAACTTTTCTTCTTTGATTCAAGTAGCAGATACTTTTCCTGAGGTCATTACAGAAGTACTACATGTACAACTTAACTTCAGTGCAACTTAAAGGATCATCAAATACAAATACATCAAGTCTAATACCTCAAAGTGTAAAAAATGCAGCATTAGTGATAAAATCCCTGTGGGACAGAACAGAGATACGTAAACTGAACTGCCAGCTGCTGAGAAAAGAAAATGACTTTAGAGAAACCTGCTGTCCTGCTGATGGTGGAAGGAGTCTTCTTCTTTAACATCCCAGCAAAGGTGGATTTTAGAATCAGTTAATAAACATGAAGGTGTTTTCTGAGCAATTTGAACTGGTTTGGTTTCTGGACTGGACTGAGGAACCAGAGAAATCTTTTTTCTATGAGCGAGAACTGAAATGAGAAGCCACATAGGCAAATGCTTCTCTTGCACTTGGACACAGAGTCATATGAAGCTCTCAGGCTCAGGAAACCTTGGTAGGTGTTCTGAGTTAATTAGCTGATTAGAGTTTGACACCATGAGTCTCCAGCATTGAACTTCTTCACAATATTCTAATTTTCTAAGATAGATTGATTCTTGTCTTTACCCAGTGCTTTAATAGAAAAGGGGTCCTCTTAGTCCTGATGAGTCCAACCAGACCTGTGTGCTTCTTACAGAGCTCAGACTGTGTGTTCAGGGAAAAGCTGCCTCATGGACCAACAGGGTCAAAGTCTGATCTCTGAGACACTTTACACCACTGAAGTGGCGTTTACTGACACATCAGCAGGTTCAGTAAAACAAAGACTGAAGCAGAGTTTGACCAGTAGAACAACTGCTGCTGCTGTCAGTCCCAGTCCAACGTAGAGACCGATCCTTCCTCGAGTCTCTGGTTCTGGTCTCAGAGGTCGGGGCCGATCAGACGCTGCTGTGAAGGACAGAAAGATGTGGTGATTTTCCTGAAGAGGAAGCTCTTGGTAGTTACTGTGCTAAGAAAAACAGCAGCTGTCAGACAAACTGCAGTTGGAGCTACTTTCTGTCTGTTTTCATTTTGTCACTTGGCTTTGGTGACGATCACACAAACAACAGACGATGTAAACACAACACAGGCAGATTCACCTGGTGCTCAACCAACTTACCTGTGACGTTGAGGCGACAGTCAGCATAACCACTACCACCACCTGTCTGCACTTCACACAGGTACAGGCCAGAGTCCTCAGTCCTGAGTCTGGACACATGAAGTCTGACTCGTCCTTCTCTGAGGACATCTTTGTCAAACTGGACTCATCCTGAAAACTGTTTGTCCTGAGACTCTGGGACGTCAACCCCGTTACGTAGCTTCAACACGACTTTCTCATCAATCGTCCTTTCACAGAAGATATAAATGGGGGTGGAGGAGCTGGGAGCTGTGAAGGTCCAGTCCAGTGTGATGTCGTGGTTCTCCTCTGCCTGATAGGAGCTCTGTGTCACATTCACTACAAATGTTCCTGTTGAGGAGACACAGAGGGAAAGTGACGACCACACACACTCACAACTTGGATTATTTTGGATTTCCAATTGATTTGAGTTAGTGGATTAAAACTGACCCCAGGTAAAGGGGGTCAGGCTGATGAGCAGCAGGATCCAGCAGACCATCTTCTCCTGTCAGAGGAGACACAAACCCATGAGGTCAAAGGTCAAAGGTAGAAGGAGGAAAGTCTCCAGTCAGACTTCATCCAGTCCTTCCAACAGCTGATCCTGTTCTTCCTCCTGTTAAAGACGTTGATGTGAGTCAACAATGTTATCACAGCGTTAACACTCATGTGGTTCTGGACACAAACTCTCTGATGCTGATTTAGTGTCCAAATGGATCCACACATGACTCCAGGCTGAGACAGACTGAAGCTTTTCTTTGACAATGATCATGTTCTCCCTGCATACACAGCCTCATTATGGGGATTTAGGAAAAACCTTCTCCACAAATAGACCTGACAGCTTATAAAGCACATTACTAAAGCAGTTCATGGTTGTGTCATGGAGCCTTCACTTGGAAGACTTTTCTATTGTCTCCAGCTACAGACCTAAAGACCTACAGACCTGCAGACCTGCAGACCTACAGACCTGCAGACCTGCAGACCTACAGACCTACAGACCTACAGAGCCCCCTGGGGCTGGACAAACACAATCATATTTTGATAACTGTCATTGTGAATCCACTGAGACAGGTCAGGGGTCGTGACTCTAATGTGTTTGTGTTTGGAGCTGTGGTAGAAATTTCTTTAAGTTTGAGAGTTGCTAATTCTCAGAAAACAACCACAAGTGTGATGAATCATCTCAGGTTTAATCACGGGCCCGGAGAGGACGTTCTTGCAGAAGTCCTCTGCCGTCTGTGTTACAAGAGCAGTTTATATACATTTTGACTAGAAAAGGGTGGACTAATCTTGAACAGACTCCACATGTTTGTTCAGGTACAATCTTCAGTCTTCTTACCATCAAAGAAACAAATTGTTGACAGTTATTTACAACCTTCTACCCTAAAACACTAAACCAATAAACAGACAGAACCACATACCATGAAAGGGTCAAGCAAACATTCAACCCCCACATTGATTTAAGTTAGTGACCATTTGCTCTGTTGTAAAATCCTCACAGAACCAACCTGAACCTTCAGTCCCACCGATCACAGATTGTACTGATGTGCAGCGACAGAACCAGAACAGAAACAGACTTTATTCCTGAATGAGAGATGAAGACACAGGCTGGACCCTGGAGAAACTCGGACTGTTGAAGTCCAACCAGGGTGAACACAGCTTTGGATTCTGGTCTGACTGTGAATCCAGACAGGTCAGGGGTCGTGACTCTAATGCGTTAGTGTTTGGTGTGGGAGCATTATTGTTGATGTGGTGTGGACAGTGTGACGCTTTACCTGGGTCACTTCTGCTGGAGACAGCCGGTGTGTCGAGTCCTGCTGCTTTGTGAAAAAATGCTACCTTCGGGTTTAGGAGTGTTATGGCATCTTCAAAAAGGGTAACAGTACTGTTAGAGTGTTGGGAGCATATTTTGATACTGGATTATAACATCATTAGTTTATATTACAGGGGGAGCATATCTTGACAGACCAATTTACCCTGTCAAATTATGCTCCATCTCAAATTTCACTTCATATTTTACCACCATTCATGCATCTGAACTAAGATCATGAGGAGCTTGTTTTGATACTCAATAAAACATTCAGTACTTAATAAAACCTGTCTAATGGTCTTCTAAAGTGACTTATATACATTTTTTACAAAAACATGGTTCATTAGTGTCTTTGTCACATTGGCCCATTCAAAATGTGTCCACCAAAAGGCTTTAGGTACAAAAGCCTCCACAATGAGCTAAATTCTATGACGACACTCAGACCCATTGGTGAGCACATGGGTCATGTTGATGTTGGACTAAATAGCTGACATGACGCTCACTGAGCAGCTGTTTTAACACAAGTCACTGAATAGGAACAAACAGCTGCATTGGCTAAAATAATGAAGAGCACACACAGTTTGAATGATGTTATTAACTTTAAAGCTGAAAATGGTCTTAAAGGTACAGCAACATACGCACTGACGCTATAACGAGACGCTTTTTAGAGAGAAAACTCGCTGCTCACTAATATCAGCTAATTCCTTCATGATGCTGAAAAGCCAGAGGGAACATGCAAATATTTACATGTTTACAGGTCAAAGTGAGGAACACAAAGTTTAATAAAACTCAGCATCAGCCAAAGTCTTTGCCAAAGGACTTTCTACACGAAGATGCTGATGGTTCCTGCCTGTTTGGTTTATGGGGGTAGAAAAGCGGTTTAAAAAAAAAAAGCCAAATCCGCTGCTAGAGCTGTTTCTGTTCCGGGTATTACATTCTATGGTTTTCGCACTCCCCCCATCGGTCTGTTTATATGTAGAAGGCAGAGTTGACTGTGGTCGCTGTTTCCTGTGTAACAGGTGAAGTTGATCTAAAGCTGCTGTTTTTCTTACTGTCTGAAAAGTCACATGGGAACAGTCACGGCTCCTTTGTCGAATGAGGTGGATATAAATTTAAATTTACTTCGGTTTCACGTCTGACTGTAAGAAGTCTTCATTGGAGATGGACTGAAACAGACCAGGTGAGTCCGGTCCGACGGTGTTGGATCTTGTCTGGTCTCTGACTCTGAGACTGGTCCTTCTTCCAGTCCAGCACCAACAGGAACTTTCTCATCGTTCAGATTATTTTGTCTCGGGTTATTTTCCATCTGCAAATTAATTCCTGGTCAACTCGCTGATCAGCTGAAAACAAGTAACTAAACTTACTCAGGACTCGCAAAATTTCAAAATCCCTTCAAAATCTCTTCAGTGTTTGGTAGCCCAAAATAAATTTAAGTAGCCCGACTAAAAGAGAGATTATTTTTAATGTATAATAATGTAAAAGAAACAAAACATCAATCAAAAATGAGTTAAAACACAAATTACAACAACTGCATAAATTAGTAAAATTACAATAATCAACTTCAATATTTGTTTCTAAGTGAAAGTCCATGAAACCAAAAAGCTGCGCTTTCTTTTTGCCTCATAGTCTGATTTTTCAGAGGTTTTCCGCGATTTTGCGTGCCCTCCTACTGCTATTGTTGTGACGTAGTTTACCTTTCGGGAGCGCGCATTCCTTCAGCGTGAACGTGGACCTGCGTTGTTAGTCTTGATTTGTATCTGAACTAAAAACAGTAACACTTGGATTCTTCAGTCGTTGTATCCAATAGAGTTTTTCCACCATGTTTCCTAATGTGTCTTTGAGTTTGTTGGTCTTTGTGCCGGAAGTTATTCCAGCCATTGTCAGCCTCATGTCAGGCTCTGGACTGTCTGACGTGTTTGTGTTGTTCAGCCACATCTGACTGCTGATTATTACTGGACAGTTTAATGTCTAGTAGTAGTGATTGGGCTTGGGAACAATACATGACAAGGGAACAGGTAGGTCTAAGGTGTTTAGAATAGTGGTTCAAGTCTGAGTTAGTGGATAAAAAACCCTGAGCCTTCACTTGGAAGACTTTTCTATTGTCTCCAGCCACAGACCCACAGACCTACAGACCTACAGACCCACAGACCTACAGACCCACAGACCCACAGACCCACAGACCTACAGACCCACAGACCCACAGAGCCCCCTGGGGCTGGACAAACAGTATTTGGATCACAGCCTGAGGACGTGATGACGTTACATTCACCAAGTCTGTTACGATCGTGGTGATGACAAACGAGAACAGACACAAACATGTTTCTTACCTTCAAGAACAGCGTTTTCCTCAGCAGCAGACTGGATCAGGTCTCAGCTCAGACCAGGTTAAAGTCTCTCTGGGTCTGAAACAATTTTAGTAACAGTCGTTCCTCAGTAACTACACAATACTTCAGGCTACTTCAGGTCAGCTCACACATTAATTCAATTCAATTCAATGCAGTTTTATTTGTATAGCACCAAATCACAAGTCAATCATCTCCAGGCACTTGACAAAAACCAAAAACCCAACAAATCCCTTATGAGCAGCACTTGGTGACAGTGGAGAGGAAAACAAAATGTTCAGCTAGTAATTAAAAGTGGAAAACAATAGCAACAAAGGTCAGGTGAGTTTGTCTCATTAAGACTGTATTTAATAATTATGAAAAACAGGTTCATGCAGAGGTGGAGATGCTGGAATGAGGCAGCAGGAGGAACAACAGTGTCTTCAAAGTTCTGAAGCTGCTGGGAAGGACAGGACGAGCACATCCATGGAAACAACTAAGGTGTTTAGAATAATAATAAAGATAAATAATATAATAATAAATAATAGCAATAAAGTTTCATTAACCCAACTATTTTAAAGGTGCTCCCAGAATATGGGAAGCTACTTATGCTTTCTTCCCATATTGTCCTCGTCTTTGTCTCTGTTTTGCTTTTTCACACGTTTTTTTAAAGACACTTCTTGCCTTTCAAAAAACTTTACAAAACAAGGTCAATAAGAAACAATGATAAAACACAATAAAAGAAGAGTAAACATGGAGCAGTGTACTTACAGGGAATATGACACTTTGAACAGGTGAGCTTTGAGTCTGGATTTGAACAATGGAAGAGAGTCGATCTTGCAATGTCCAAAGGTAGTGAGTTCCAGAGTTCCCATGGTGCTGAGGCGAGCAGAGGGAACGGTGAGGTGGATGGATGAGGAGGATCTAAGGGAGTGGGAGGAGGTGGTGATACGGAGGAGGTCAGACAGATGGGGAGGGGCGAGGTTACGGATGGCCTTGAATGTATGGAGGAGGATCTTGAACTCAGCTCTGAATGGTGATGAATCAGCATTACAATAATACAGAGATGTGTGGTGGGCCTGGGATGGCTACCTCTGCATCACTGAAACATCTGGACAGGACAGATGCTGACACACAAACCAAAGGCTGACAGATCTTCAAATTTAGGCAGATCTTAGAAACCAATGAGAACTAAAGTCCAGTCAGGCCAACAGTAATGGACTATCACCATTTCCAAATAAAACTGCTGGAGAAGAACATGCAGAGTCATGGGGCTAAGGGATGCTGACATATATTTGTCCTGCATTTGCCACATGACCCAGACTTCCCTCTAAAACATCCTAATAGAACTGAACCGTCGCTGCAGATACAATATATCAATGTAGAATCACAGTTAAAGAGTAAAAATGATTTGGTTTATCTTAATATTTACCTTCCAATGACGCAGTGGGTGCTGGTCTGTCTTATTCTTATTCCTCACTCTGACCTGTAAACATGGAAATATTTGTATGTACATTTTCAGCAATAAGGAATTAGCTGATATTAACGTGCAGCGAGTGTCATCTTTAAACAAGCGTCTCTCGTTATAAATGCGTTTGTTGCTGCACATTTTAAGACCATTTTTAATTTAAAAGTTAAACACGTCATTAAAAACTGTGTGCTCTTCATTCCTTAGCCAGTGCAGCTATTTGTTCCTTACTTTGTCTTGATTAAGTCGATCATATTTGTTACTGTTAAATGAGGAGAAACAAACTTACCAACTGCTCAGTATATTTAACCTATTTCCTCTGTAGGTTCTTTTCTTGTTATCGTCATCTCAGCTATTTAAGCAGTTTGCCTTGTCAATACTTTTCTTGTTATAACGAGATATGTATCGTGTAATGACAATAAACACACTGCTGTGTCATAAAGTTAATCCGTCTCTCTGCATAGCTGTGGAGAACAGCTGGGACGAATTGTACGACTCCATCTCTCTGGGAACATACACACATCTGGGTATAACATTAAATCTTAGGAGGTGCCTCCACATTCACAGTAAAGGATGAGAACCTGAAATACATTCAGATGTAACTAGTGTCTCAGCAAGATGTATACTAAATGTATACTATGTATACTAAATGTGTGTATAAATACTTGATGAAACATATTTGTGTTATTACTACAAACCTAAATATGAGCAGTGTGACATTTATTTACTAATATGGAATAAGTGAAGTTGCTTCTGTTTAAAACCTTATGAAAACATTGTTTTAGGGAATGCAGATGATTACTGCCTGGTGTGAGCCTCACTTGAAGATGATCCTGACAAGAGCATCATTGAAATGGTAAAGTAACATAAACATTTGTGTTTTGTATGATCAATTTACTCACAAATGTGTGTGTGTATTACCATAGAATTTAGTTCATTGTGGAGTCTTTTGTACTTCATGCCTTTTTATTGATTTGGTTTCAGGTGCAGTGTGATTCCTGTAATGGTTGGACACATTTTGAATGTGCCCAATATCACAAAGACAGTGGTGCACCATATCTTTGTAGTATCTTTGTATATAAAAATAAATATATATAAAAATAAATGTGTATATAATATAAATATATATATAAAATCTAATATTTTACCACAGGTAGCATGATTTGACAGTCCATTTTACCCTATCGAATCATGCTACCTGTGGTAAAATCTAATTATATAGTTCATTTAGTTAATATTACAGGGGTAGCCTGATTTGACAGTCCATGCTACCTGTGGTAAAATATAAGCATGGACTGTCAAATCATGCGACCCCTGCCCATTTAGTTAATATTACTGGGGTAGCATTTTTCGATAGGGTAGTGCGACTCGACAGAACACCGGACCCAGAGTCTTTTCAGGCCCAGTGCAGATGGGAAAACGATGCCTGAACAAGGACTGTCTAGTCGTTTCAGACCCAGTGAGGCTGAGATGCTCCTGTTTGGATTTATCTCCACTAGGTGGCGTTAAAAGTCTGTTAAAGTATAAACCTTTGTAAATAAATCCTTATTATTATTTATAATGAGAAAGACGTGTTCAATGACCAATTATATCTATTTTTGAAGTAAATAAAAGATAAAATGATTGTATTGTACAGTGTCTCCAGTAACATGAACATGAGTATTTCTGAACCTGAACAACCTCAATAAACGACTGAACTGTTAAGGCTGAGACGTTCTCCACGAGAACAAGAACAAAGTTCTCTCCAGAACATTTTGTGTTATGAGAGAAACTCAAGTCCCAAAGTTTCCAGATCCCACTGACAAACCCCCCCAGTAGTGAAAACCCGCCCACTCTGATAAAAACCAGTCCAAATAATATCAGTACTAGATATCACACATCAGCTCAATGATACACAGTATGTACATGTTTGGTTTCACTCATCACAAGACTCTGGAGAACAAAGTCACTTGGTAGCGATCAGTAACATATAAAAGCAGTCATGTATAGATCCCCCACGAGACAACGAGGCACATTTTTACAGCCCAGGATCATAAGAAGTAG
Source organism: Mastacembelus armatus (assembly GCF_900324485.2). Taxonomy (NCBI): domain Eukaryota; kingdom Metazoa; phylum Chordata; class Actinopteri; order Synbranchiformes; family Mastacembelidae; genus Mastacembelus; species Mastacembelus armatus. Next base: position 8,350 of record NW_022872867.1, on the reverse strand, counting down.
CAGAAACTGGCAACACTGGTGAAGAACTGGTGAAGAACTGGTGAAGAACTGGTGAAGAACTGGTGAAGAACTGGTGAAGAACTGGTGAAGAACTGGTGAAGAACTGGTGAAGAACTGCTGCATCTTCATCCTTTTCCACTGACTCTGACCAATAAGAAGCAAATCTGACTGTTGTGAGGATTTTACAACAGAACAAATGGTCACTAACTTAAATCAATGTGGGGGTTGAATGTTTGCTTGACCCTTTCATGGTATGTGGTTCTGTCTGTTTATTGGTTTAGTGTTTTAGGGTAGAAGGTTGTAAATAACTGTCAACAATTTGTTTCTTTGATGGTAAGAAGACTGAAGATAGTACCTGAACAAACATGTGGAGTCTGTTCAAGATTAGTCCACCCCTTTCTAGTCAAAATGTATATAAACTGGTCTTTTAACACAGACGGGAGAGGACTTTCTGCAAGGACGTCCTCTCCGGGCCCGTGATTAAACCTGAGATGATTCATCACACTTGTGGTTGTTTTCTGAGAATTAGCAACTCTCAAACTTAAAGAAATTTCTACCACACTGTTTCCTGTTTCCTTCAGTCTGTGACAGAAAACCTGTGACACTGTAACAATAACAACGACTTAGTGCTGCTGTGTTCAGGTCACATGTTTAAACTATAACCAACAGGAAACCACACCCAGCTGATCACACTCAGCTCCTTCTAGACCTAACCAGGACATAACAACATCCAGTTCATGGACCAGTTCATAATGTTTCTCCCCCTGTCAGTCACTTTGTAATGTCTTGGTACAAACATTCAACTGTGGTTTCACCTTTGACCTTAGTCTAGAAATCTGTCAGATGATAAAGTGGCAAATTACCTGAAACTGGTGTTTGTCTTTGTAAAATATGACAACAAATTAAATCATTTCCAGCTGAGCTTCAGCTTAATAAGTGTGTTTATTACAAACTGCTACAAACACAACAAGCAGAAATAAAACTACAATGAAACCCAAATAAAAAGATCCAAATCAAATAACAGCCATTAGAATGAAATCAGGAAAGGCCTCCTTAGAGGACGTCACTGACTCTGCTGTTTTAAGCTGCTCAGGTCTTTGGATCCACATTTTACCACAGTGAAAGCTCTGCCACCTCTTGTTTTCAGGCTCCTTTTGGTGGAGCCCTAAAGGACGAAGGCCCTGAGGAACACCAGGGAAGCATGGCATGATAGGAGCATGTCCACAGAGAAGGAGAAACGCCAGAGACGTCCAGAGGAACACTTGATAAATCACGTCCTGCCTGAGAAAAGAACAGACCCTCAAACTGGAGCAGGCTGTAGTTCTTTTCTCAGGCTGTGGGAATCAGGGTCAACACAGTTATAGATAATGTCTGTTTGTCTTGTTCTTGTCACGTTCTCCAACATGCAGCAGCATTAAACTAAACCCTGAGACCAAAGTCTGACTAGAACAACACACACCTCACTGAGGAGAAACAGTAATATCACCATCAGCAGACACAGTGAACACAAACAAACCACGGGTGTGACAGAGAACAGTCACTTTCCCTGCATTCCTTTTGACTTGTGTGAAATATTTACCCTGCACATTGTTCCAAGTCCAGCTGACTCTGAGCTAAGAGGTAAAACAGGTTTGACTACAGAACAGAACAGAACAGTAATCTGTTACTACCTGCCTATTACAGGTTGCTAGACCAGATCTGTTTATGGACTGCCACATCTCATGCAAGTTAACTGACACAGTCCTTGTCCCCTCCTGTCCTCTATTTGTATCTATGTCTGTTTGCACTGGAGTAACCCCACGTACCTAAACAAATTCCTTGTGCAAGTGTACACAGACACTTGGCAATGAAGCTCATTCTGATTCTGAAATATGACTCAGTAGGAAACTATTTGATTCAGTCTGGGCACAAATAAACATAATTTTGTTTAATGAGTTGAGGCAATCATGACACACTGAACATTCTCAAACACCATGAACAAACCTGGGTGACTGTTACACAGCAGGTACTTAAAGACAAACCTTCCTGGTGAATCAGTTCATCCCAGTGATCAGTGATCAGCTGCTTTAAGACACAAACAGGAGTTCACACCTGGTGACACACATCCAGTTAGCACTGCTCTGTGGTTGCTGAACCAAACCACACAGGGATGGACGAGCACAGAACAGACTCACTGGTTCCTCTGTAGAACAGTTTCCTATGAAGATGTTGTTTCAGCTGAAGCAGAACAAAGTGGAGCAGCAAAGCAGCTGGTCCCTATGGTCTTCACACTTTGACTCAGATTCAGAACCAGACTAAGTTGCAAGCTGTCCAGCACACACCTTAAGTACTCTGGGACTGATCTCATCTGGTCCTTTTGCTTTGTTGGACTTTAGTTTAGCTAGTTCCTTCCTCCCCCGTTCTGTGGCACAGACTGGGCCTGTGTATTGTGTTGATGAGGAGTCAGATGATGAGGGCAGGGGAGGAGTTATTGGAGGTGAGGTATACTTCAATGTTGTATGGCTGCTGATAGAGGAGATGGTATCAGTGGGCAATGGGGAGGCAGCATTGGCAGAGATGTTGGGTGGGGGGATGTGAAGAGACCCCAAGGCATCAGCTAAGGTGGTTGAGGGAGGAGGGATGGTGTGTGAGGACACTGGGTCAGAGTAAGAAGCAGAGGTGGTGTCAAATCTATTAAAGAACAGGTTAAGTTCATTAGCAAACTTTGAGTCTCCTTCCACAGCAGTGTGCGACTTCTTATAACCAGTCATTATTTTCATCCCATTCCACACCTCTTTGATATTGTTCTGTCTCTATAGAGCTGCTTTGCCTCTCTCAGCTTCCTCTTGAGTTCCTTCTGTGCGGCTCGGAGTTCCTCCTTGTCTCTTGCCATGAACGTCCTCTTCTTCTTATTGAGGAGGCCTTTAATGTCAGATATTAACATAATATTGATCATTTGAAAATGGTTAGTGTATAATATAATATTATATATATGTTCAGTGTTATGTCACACACACACACACACACACACACACACACACACACACACACACACACACACACACACACACACACACACACACACACACACACACACACACACACACACACACACACACGTAAAGGGCAATGTAAAAACTATTTGAGCAGATTGTGATTGATAGCAACAGTAACCATGGTTAGGTCACAAATTCTTTCCACATCAGGTGACGCATACCCAAGTGACGATATATATATAGCTCAGTCAGTCCTCGCTGAGTGTTTGTCCGTGTCATGGGAACATTTGTCGTGGACCTGGACCAGCTGGATCGCACCTCGCCCTGTGCGCCAGTTGAAGGTAAACATGGTGGATGTTACTGAGCAGCTTATAGGACGATAATACGTTTAACATGACATCAATAACGTTTTCATTGCAATATATCGAGTCAGTTTGTTTTAACTGTTGTTAACCTGTAACTAAAGGAGAGTGGCCATGATTTGTCTGATCTGTCGTGCATCTTTTGATTATTTCTGATTGGATCTTTTACAAAAAACGTCCCTCACTCACATTTTGTCTCGTTTTTATTAGTTAACGAAAATGTCATTACTTCATTTTTATCTAGTCAGTGAAAAGTAGTTGACGAAAATAACGAAAATATTTCGTCAACGACATTGTCAACACTGGTCAACAAACTGTCACATTATATTTTGACATTAATGTGAATTTCATACATGCAGCATTTGTCTTGATGAGAATAACAGAGGATAATTTATTCAGCAGCTATAAAATAAACTAATTAAATGCATCCTCACAAGAACAATCACACAATCATTAGCAGGGATGCAGAACTTAGTGGTTAGAACACAAGTTATATCTTACCCAGACATCCAGGAACTTTACCATGAAAAAGAAAGTTCAACCATGGACCATTGGATTCTTCAGAGTCTGAGGGTCAATGTAGTGACTTGTATTATGAACTTTACAGCACTGGAGCTAATGACTCCAGGACTGTGTTGATACAGTGATAGTTTAGGAAGAGTTCTCTTTGCTGTGGGCGGGGCCTAAATATGTTAATTAGCCCATGTGTGATGTCACAGGGGGCTCAGATTTGAAACCAGGAGTTCTGGATGTTGGTTTCTGACAAAGCTGGAACAACACTATGCAAGAAAACACCCAAAGATATTTGAAAAACATTATTTAAAAGTTGGTGCTGCATCTTGTCTCTTTTAAAAAGTCAATGATTAAAGATTTTCCTCCTTCTACCTTTGACCTTTGACCTCATGTGTTTGTGTCTCCTCTGACAGGAGAAGATGGTCTGCTGGATCCTGCTGCTCATCAGCCTGACCCCCTTTACCTGGGGTCAGTTTTTATCCACTAACTCAAATCAATTGGAAATCCAAAATAATCCAAGTTGTGAGTGTGTGTGGTCGTCACTTTCCCTCTGTGTCTCCTCAACAGGAACATTTGTAGTGAATGTGACACAGAGCTCCTATCAGGCAGAGGAGAACCACGACATCACACTGGACTGGACCTTCACAACCACAGCTCACATGTCTCTCTCAGCAGTTTACATCTTCTGTCAACTGTTAACTGAGGACAAAGACCCAGTCCTGTTTCATCTACATGAGGGTGTTGAGGTCCCAGAGTCTCAGGACAAACAGTTTTCAGGACGAGTCCAGTTTGACAAAGACGTCCTCAGAGAAGGACGAGTCAGACTTCATGTGTCCAGACTCAGGACTGAGGACTCTGGTCTGTACCTGTGTCACGTGAAGACAGGTGGTGGTAGAGCCTATAACAGCTGTCGCCTCAACGTCACAGGTAAGTTGGTTCAGTGAAACTTTCCTCACAGATTCATTTCAGCAGCTTTTTGCTAAATAAGAGTCAGAGAAGAAAAGTATTGTGGAAACTACAATCCTTCCTGCTCTGCCTGAACTGAACTGATTCACGTCCTTCTTGCAGAAAAGTTGTTTCTTCACATGAAAGACACAGATTTGATTTGTCTCTTTACAGCAGCGAGGGACTGGTCTGAACCTGAGAGAGAACCTGAGAGACCAGACGCAGCAGGTTGGAGATGGATCGTCCTCATCTGTGGACTGGGACTGACAGCAGCAGCAGCAGCAGCAGCTGGACTGACTGTGTGTTACTGTTGGTTCAATAAGGATCAGACTGGAAAAAAAGATTCCAGAAGAAAAAGAAACTACAGCTCAGGTTCTGCATCAGAGGAACTCGTTTGATCAACAGAATCAGACCAACCCTAAAGTCCATTTTCCAGCTCAGACAGAAATCAGTGGTTTGTCATTGGCTGCAGGTCAGAAAACTGCACATCAGGACACATCAGACAAACCAGCAGGTAACCTGAGCAGCAACTTGATGCTTCATGTATGTTCCATGTTTCAAAGAGGAAAACACAGAAAAACACATCTTTTCCTTCCTGTTGCTCAGGAAGTGGCCATAGTATAAAAGCCAGAACACACAGCTGATACAGAAAAATAATGGACCTGATGGAGGAAACAGCGTTCTCCATCTTTACTTGGTCCATTATTGATGCTTCATGTATGTTCCATGTTTCAAAGAAGAAAACACAGAAAAACACATCTTTTCCTTCCTGTTGCTCATATTGTTGCTCTGTTTTATTTATGTATGTTACATTTTGTATTTGTTCCTATTGTTGCAAACATTGATATTTGTGTACATTTGTAAATAGAACAACACTAATTTGGAAATATAATAACTTTATATTTCATTGTTTTATCTCTTTATTTTAATTCATTCTGTGAATGAAGACAATAAAAGTCTGAACTGGAGTCAAATAAAATCAGTTTGTCCAATAAAGCAGGTTGTTGCTGTGAGATGATTCCACCTGGTGGTTTCTGGACTAACCTCTCTGTTCCTGGTGGCCTGGATCCACCAGCCTTTTGGTTCACAGCCAAACAGATCATTGGCTTCAGTGGCTTTTACTTTGAAGGATTTAGCTGTTTCCACTTTGCTCAACAAGGCTGCAGGACGACAGCATGACAGCCACACGCTCCATGTACAGAGCTGGAACTTCTAGAAACTCCAACATTAAATATGAAGGAAGGTTCACAGTCAGGAAGCTGTTTCTGCAACTCTCCAAGTCCTGCTGCTTCATAAAGAGCTTTGGTTTTTGACTGTAGGAAAAGATATTTCTTCTCCTTCATGTTGATGCACTAAAAAGTCAAACAAAGGTTGTTCCCAAGTCCTAAATCTCAGAGTCCAAGTCTCAAGTCACTGTGTGGGACTGAAGCTCAACTTTCCTGATGAAAGACTCAAGTCAAAGATCAAGATTTCAGAGGAAACACATGAACTCAGCTGTTTATCAGAGAAGAGGGGTCCAGTTAGACCATCAGCTCCTCTGACAGGACTGTTCTGGTGCCACCTGCTGGTGGATTTTGGGAACAGCTCCACAGGGAACAGCTCACACTGGTTTGTTTCAGTCTCTAATGAGAAATGATCCAGTGAATTATACTGTGCAACATCAAGATAAGGAAGGTGACAAATGCAGCCTGGATGACCAGAGGATTCAAGAAATCAAAGGTTAAAATGCAGCTGATGTTTGTGCTGCACTTTTTGCTCAACTGATGAATCCTCAAACTTCTACTGACTGATTTTCAGAAAGCCAAGACCCAACTTCAAACAGTGGAACTAAACTCACTTCATCAACTTCCTTCTTGGAGCCAAGAGCTGAACTAGAAATGGTCTTGTGGAGATCAACGGTCAATAAGAACCTACGAGTGTGGGACAGAAACGTGAGCCAAAGAAAAACTGGACTTCTGAACTGAAGTTAGATGTTTCTTACCAACAGAGAGACGACCCAGAGACTGAACCCTCAGGTACAACCAACATTGGATTTCTATCAGAATTTGGATGATGATCAACAACAAAACTCCTCTTAACATTACAACATAGTAACTTCCTGTTTGGACAATCCCAGTCTGACCATGTCCAAACTTCCCTAGTAATCACTCTCCACTTCATACAAGGAGCAAATCATTATCAAAGTCTGATCTGGGCTGCAGATGCTCATCTGGAAGACTAGTTCAGATGTTAATAACTAGGCTGCTGACTTTCTAGGACACGAGACAGATACAAAGACAACAGACTCTACAATACTTCCCTTAGGACTGTGTCTGGAGGCCTGACCATGATCCACGGCTAAACTGCTCCCCTGCAGGACATCGGAGAGACAGGCAGAGCCATAGTGGTGTTAAAGAGCCAGTGCTTGTTGAGCCCAGGTTCTTCAGTCACGGAAACCATCTAAAGGACAAGCTCACCTTTGTCCACGAGTCTTCAGGGCCCTTATGGATCCACACGTTGCAGACCCGATGTCTGGTCTCGGTCCGACGTGGTTTTAAGGAGGCACTTTGAGCCTGAAGGCCTTGAAGCTCAGTCCGCCATGCGGCCACGCTGCTCTGCGTGTTGGGGCGTCACGCACCTGTAGCAGGTGCAGACAAACAATGAGGGAGGGTCGCACCAACAAAGTGTCTTTGCTAAAGAAACGCTCGGTGTCTCACCTTTGCCGGACTCTGGGTCCCTGGTCCTGCTCCTGTTCAGGTGAATAATAACGTTTGTCTGCAGGTTTCCCTCGTCTCTGCCTCCGCACCTGTTGACTCATTTTTTCCTTCTTCTTCTTCTGGTTTAATGGTCAAGGCGCTGGTCCTTCTTGATCCGGCACCAAACCGACGTGTTTGGGCCAACGAGGGAGAAAAGGTTCGGGTCCTGGTGGTGCTGCTTCAGCGGGCTGTGTGTTTCTGCGGCGGACTCGGCGACCACCTGAGCACCTGGGGCCCAGAGTTTAAAAGGTCGTGATTGGAGGGACACGCCTTTCCAAATTCAGCTAAAAGGCATCAGACGTTACAGAAACCAGTCTCCCACATGTGACAACACAGAACAAAGTTGGAAATGAATCCTCAGACATTTGACCCATTTTCTTTTCTAAACCAAGTTAAAGTGAAACATTTGTCAGGAAACTTCAGTATCATCCAGCTTCACATCCTTCTGACCACAGCTTTTTAACTACGACACCCAGAAAAGTTTGTCAATCAGAAAAAAGCCTAATAAAATCCATCAACATCCCCATAATAAAGCAAAGTCATGGGGACAGAATATAGCAGGAGTCCTAATGTCCAACTGGACCACCTGGTTCTAAAGCAGCACCTTGTTAGAACAGGGATTGTAGCTGCTGAAACACAACGTGATACATGTCAATACATTGGACTTCTCTCACTCAGCGTTTGAGCTGGGAAGTCCAGGTCAGCATGATGTGGCTGACTGGTCTGACAGAAGCAAAGAGCTGAAACGTGCGGCTGGACTGTGTTTGTGTGTCGTGGTGCTGAAACTGGGCTCATCAGCTCTGACTGAGAACAAGCCTTA
>NW_022872865.1:0-29612 GCF_900324485.2 Mastacembelus armatus | reverse complement strand
CATATTTAAAAATATTTCTCATTATCCACAGCGGAACATAACATGTTTGCTTTAATGTTGCGTTGTAATATTGTAATGTAATGTTATGTTGAGGTTTATCTGCACTGGTTCTATTCCTGTCAGCAGTGATATGTTACTTAGAAACTCACTACATTAATGTGTTTTATTGCCTTAGTGGACTTTGAGGACTGAGAAAACTGTTGCTGTGTGTGTTCCAGTTAGGTTAGGTTACTGCTGACATCATGTCTCATCTGAAGGAGAAGAAATGAACAAACACAGTGTGTTGTCAGTCTTGTGTTGATGTCAGTTCTGCCTTAAGATAGTGTTTCCATAGTAACAGAGGTTAGGTTATGGTTCAGCGTAGCACAGTGTACAGGGGCCTGTTTCAGAAAGTTGATTTAGTGAAAACCCAGAGTTTGTTAAACTCTGAGATGAGGGATAGTCAAGGTTTTTGGTTCCACAAAGCGTGTTCAGATTGACTCTGAGTCAGTAACTGATGGTACCTTACTCTGCGAACCAAACCTGCTTGCTGGCAGGTTTTATAAACCCTGAGTTGGTTCTGAGCCAATTGACATTCAGACTGAAGAAGAGGCTGGAGATGTGGAGTGCCCTTTTTTTGAGGAACCCATTGATACAGAAGCACAATTGCTTTGCAGAATTCTGTGTCAAGAGAGAAGTTCTGGGCAGTGGTGGGATATGAAACCATGACAACTTTGCTAGGAGTTCTGGCTTTCTTCTCATAAATCTCTAAATTAGCATAACATAACTTCTTTTGTTTCATGTTCTCATTCTTGCCCCCGAATAGTTTAATTTTAATAGTTTAACTTAGCAAGTTGAAACTCATCATTTTGTTGTTACATGCTGGATATTCACTCACTTTGCAAAGTGTGTGAAGCACTTTTTGGTGTTTTCTTGCCAGAGTTGTATTTTGTTATTGCCCAGTAAATTAACACAGTTATGAGCTAATGCCAATTGTTCTGTTTCTCCATGTTGCAGAGTAAATCTCTTTCATAGGAATATTCACCAGTACAGAACCTGGATCTTTTTCCTGTGTTCATGTTTTTTTTTTCCTGCACCAAACTTGTTGAGCCAATGAGCAGTGGGAACATTCCAACATGAATTGCAGTGATGCTTTTTGGTTCACCTGGATTTTTCTCTGTGTAAAATGAAACTGAACCAAAGGGAAACAGGTTTACACATTGGTTCGCTGAATTGGACTAGCGCAAACAAACAACAGGTTTGAAAGGATCATGACTGTGCTGAAGAACTTCAGCAGCCTCCTTCTTATTTCCCACCAAGTGTCTACACAATGCTCAACATATACGACATCACATTATTCCAGATAAACCTTTAAAAACCCGTGGTCCATTTGAGGTTTGACCTCAACTTTCATATTAGGAAACTCATGTAATAGAACATTCATTCATTATCTATACCCGTTTATTGCTAATTAGGGTCACAGCTCTCTTTGGGTGAAAGGCAGGGACAGGTCACCAGTCCATCACGGGACACATAGAGACACATAACCACACACACACTCACACTCACTCATATGGACAATTTAGAATACCCAGTCAACCTGACATACATGTTTTTGAACTGTGGGAGGAAACAGGAGTACCTGGAGAAAACCCACACAAGCACAGGGAGAACATGTAAACTCCACACAGAAAGGCCCCCACCGGACTACGAATGCAGGCCCTTCTTGTTGTGAGGCACCAGTGCTAACCACTAAGCCAACATGCTGCCCCACTTTCGATTCCTGGCCAGTGTTAATGCTTTAAAATCATACACATCAAACACTATGGACACTGCAAAGCACTAGCAGTATTGCATATAAATCAAAGTATTGATCACACATAAATGACTAGTGCAGAGTCCTAGCCAAGCCCTGGACCTTGAGAGCCACTGGGCTGATTGTTTTCTAACAGTCCCTGCCCAATCCTGATTACTTGATTCAGGTGTATTCAGTTAAGGTAATCATAATTAACTTAACTGGCTGAACCTAACTAACCTAATTAAACCAGGACAGTTGGAAAACCCCCGTTCTCTAGTAGTCAGCTGCTCTGTGTGACTTCATCTCTGATGAGAGACATCAGCTCCTGTCAGGGGGACCTTAAAGGAGACTGCATCATGTTGAACAACATCTGAATCAGGAGCAGCATCATGGATGTGTGGCCGAACCCTTCCAGACTGGGTCAGTAGCTGTAGGATGTGGACCATGCTCTAAAGTAATACTTACTCTTTCTGCAAAAAGGAAATACTGAACACATTCACAGCAACAGGTGTTCTAGTCTTTAGTCCATCACTTATGGCATAAATGATGATTTGAATGAACTCCTATTAGTAATAGCTGCTACAAGTGTCAATTAAAGTGTCAACCAGCTGGCACAGAGACAGTTTCTTTCCCCAGCCTGTCACTCTCATGAACTCTAATGTCACAGAGTGGCAGAGATAACCACTGTTCAATAATCACTATATGCATATTTGCACATCTTTTCAAGCCCTTATCTTTTTTACTTATTTTATACTTAGTCTGTTCATTTCTTAAACATTTAACTTAATTGTACATAGACATAGCTTAGGGAGTCAACACAGTGAAATTCCTTGTTTGTCTGCACAACAAAGATGATCCTGCTTGTCTTAATTTGTTTTTTTGTGGAGGTCTTGTTTGCATGCAGATTTTCAGCAGTTTCTTGTATAGGAAACGACTCAAACACACTTCGGCAGGACACCAAAGTCCCTCTGAGGCACTGCTGGGATTTGAACCCAGGGTCCCCTGTTTACAAGACAGGTGCTTTAACCACTAAGCCACAGCGCCTTGGGTTCCTTGGGTTAAAGTACCTGTCTTGTAAACTTCAGCAAAGGTATACATGAAGTGACAATCAATATCAATCAAGTAGCTGTTCAGAGAAATCTTGAAGTGAGTGGAAAACTTATCATGGATTGGAGATAAGGAGAACAGGTTTTTCGTTGAAAAAGATGAAGGTAGCTGATCATGGTCTGAAAGCTTGATGATGGAGGAACAAGTCCACTTGTTTATTAATGGTACAGTTCTGTCTCCAGGTCCAAAGAACAGCTGGGCACAGAGACTTAACTGTAACTCCAAAGTAGCTTATCAACCCAGAACCTCTTGCACCCTAAGCAAGAAACACCGTTAGACCAACAAGTATCAACATAGCAGTAACATAGGGGCCTGCTGTCTTTCATATAAAATTAGGTTTATATTTCTATATACAAACTATTACATTCAGAAAAACCTACATACAGATCAGTCTGACACAGGCACCAGGAATGACTGAACAAGATGTAGGAACAACCAAAAAAGGAGATTTAATGGCATAAAGTGCTTTTATTTTCAGCGTTGAAACAAGTGACAATATGACAAAGGGAAAATAGTGTGAGAGTAGAGGACGACTGGTTGAGCCTTAAAGAAATGAAACTAATAAAACAAAACAGACCTATCCAAACCAAACTATAATGGATTTATAATCTATAATCAAGCAGACTGATCTGCTAACAGTGCCATCATTAGAGTCTCCTCTCAGGTATTTTCCATCCACCTCATCTGTTCTGCTCCTTGGCTCCTGTACTTCTGCTTATGGAAAACATGTCAGTGAGGAAAGCAGGAGTGAAAGGATGACAGCACTTTTGCAGTTCACACTCACTCTAACACATTCAGTGATGGTGGTGTAGTGGTGAGCATAGCTGCCTTCCACACAGGGGCCAGTTGTATACAGGAGTCATAGCCAATGAAATTTCAGCATTGTTGATGCTGTCCAAGGTGCTCAGTTGGTAGAGTGGAGGACTGTAGGTTGAAGTGACAGTAATCCTGCAGTTAAGAAAAGAGCTTTGGCATCAAATGTGTAGTTAATTGTCAGTTTATGCATCTGTGGAAAAGTTCAACACCAAAACCTTGTGTGCTTCCTTCAGTAGCTGAGTTGGTAGAGCAGAGGACTCTAGATTGAAGTAGCAGTCATTCTTAGGTTGCGGCTTTAACTCCAGCTTAAAGGAATTTGTTTTTGGTTTGGTATCTGGTGACATTGGTTGTTTTTATAAACACAAGTTTTTAAAGTATTCTAATCCTAAGAGTATCCTAATCTGGATAGAAAACAATCACAAATTGAGACATGAGACCAACCTGTGGCTCTTAACCTTGAGGTCAAGGTATCGAAACCATCCTCTGCTAGACCTCAATGTTTGAAGGCAGTTGGTTGGTGCTGCTGCACATGTCTGTGTTGAACTTGTTAAGTATGATGAGTTCTTCCTTGAAACTAAACAAGCACATTACTCACTATACATGCATTCTGAATTAACGTTGAAACTTATCCTGCAGTTAAGAAAAGAGACTTGGTATCTAATGTTCAGTGTCAGTTTATGCATCTGTGGAAACCTTCAACACCAAACCACTGTGTGCTTCTTTTAATGACTGTTTATTCTCAACGAATCGGGTCCCTTGTCTGAAATTCAGTCATCATCGCCCCTCTACAGCTTCTCCAAAATTGCCAGTTGTCAAAGACAGTAAAAATGGGAAACCTGTCAGTCAGAAAAGCAGGAGTGAAAGGATGACAGCACTTTTGCAGTTCACACTCACTCTGTCTATAACACATTCTGCTGTTTTTGTCTGGACTGAGTTCATACATGTTGTACAAACATGAAAACAGATATCTGATAATTCATTAGTGTTAAGATTGGGGTTTAAAGACTTGTGGAGAATGTGGGTATCGATCCCACTACCTCTTACATGCAAAGCAAGCACTCTACCACTTGAGCTAATTCCCCTACATGTTAATCACACAGATCCATAATTCAGTTTAGTTAAATCCTTGCATTCATACTGCAACAATTCACACATTTTATATATTGTGTATATAAAAAATATTGATCTTTTTCTAGCCTTTTTGATTTATTATTTCTTGTCTTTGGTTTATATCAAACCTACTCTCTTCCTTTCTTAAAAGTTTAACTTTATTTCATTCTTGTACATAGACAGAGCTTAGTGAACTGGAGTCAAATTTCTTGTTTGTGTGCACAAACTTGGCCAATAAAGATGATTCTGATTGTTTTATTTTAACTGATTCATCATCTGGACTTTTGTGCATTGATATGTATTGTACATTGTTTAGACAATCAGTAGGAAATCAAAAGGAGACTAGGCACAATAACTGTATGTCCTTAAAACTGGGTTTTTGGACAGTTCTCAACCTCCTGAAGGTCAGCGTGGAATTCTTCACTGATCATGTACTGTAAACAGCGACAAAGCTATGGCGAGGTGACTGAGTGGTTAAATTAACAGATCTAACTAATTTGTTGTGTAGTTCATGTGTGGGTTCAAATCCCATTCTTGTTGTGGATGCTGGTTTTAGACATGATGTTAAGACAACAAAACTTCAAGTATTATGTTTGCTTCAGAACAGAGGATCGTTTCAGTCCATCGACCTTGGGTTTCTGCCCCCAGCACACTTCTGCTGCACTCTGTTCCCCTCCGCTCTGCATTTTAGCTATATTTACCTTCAATCACTATTCTGGAAGGTCAAAAGACTAAGAGTTTGTAAGGATCCTGGGAGACTAAATCCAGTGCACTTGCTAAATGGTGGAAAACAGTGGTCAGCTGGTTTCCTAGCTAAATCTGGAAACAAAAGCAATGGAATGGAAATATTTTCTTTGGAAAGATTCACATACAGTCAAGCCCCAAGTTATTCATACCCCTGGTAAATTCTGACTTAAAGTTACTTTTATTGACAAGCAACTTTTTGTTCAAATGTAAATAGAAAATGAATAATCATTTTTTCCACAATGATGCCTCTTGTCCATCTTCTTATTTCCTTCTGGGAGACGCCTGTGTCATTTCTAATCAAGAAAAAACTTGAATAAAAGTAACTTTAAGTCAGAATTTGTTAGGAATAATTTCAGGCTTGACTGTATGTGTGTTTCCTTTGGGAAACTACATATGGATAACTAGCGAGGACAAACTTTAAAAAAACAGGAACATATAGGATTGCAGTAAGACACAGGGAAGACTGAGACTGTTGAGATCTAACAGCTGATGAGATACTCTTTTTTGTTTTTTGACAGTTTTAAACAACATTGATTCAGCTGAGTTTTTACAGGTTGGTGTCTTAAAGTCCATGAGGTGGGTCACCAATATCTGTAAACTGTCGGTATTTAAACCAAACAAGCAGAAAAAGTCCAAAAATGCCTTTACAAAAAGGGTTCAGGACTTGCCCTTCAGACCATAGTCTAAGGCAGGAAAACTGAACATTCCCCCATGACTGACCCCGTACAAACTGCAGGCCTCTCAGACAAACGCTGGAATTTTACATGACACCTCACAGCCATTGGACCCTCCCTTGCACCTGCAAATGCAGGATGAGGATTTTCCAGCAGACCATTTCTGACTGTGTCAGTGCTTCCACACAGTCACTCATTTTTGCTTCATACTGATTCAGAGCAAGGACATCACTTTGGGTGAGTGGTTAACATTGTTGCCTCACAGCAAGAAGGCTCAGGTTGGTTAGAAACCTGGTGGGGGTCTTTCTGTGTTGAGGTTGCATATCATCCACATGCTTGTGTGGAGCTACTCTGGTTTCCTCCCACAGTCCAAAATCATGTATGTCAGGTTGGTTGGTTATTGCCCATAGGAGTGTGTCAAGCTTTTCTTTGTAACTCAGCACTTGGTGAACTACGAGGACTGAAGGAACTGTTTGTGTCCAAGTTGAAGGTTAACGTTGACACAATGGCTCAAAAATGAAGGCATTACACATAAACATAGTCAATTGGGTGCACAGCCCTATGCTTTGTGTCTTGTTTCCATGGTGTAATGGTTAGCCATCTGGACTTTGACTTGATCCCATTTACATCCCAGTCGACTCGTTACATGCGTTGTGTTTAATGACAGGTTTCATTATAGCTACTTAAAGTTTTATAGATAAACTGTTGATAAAACTATGAGCTCAGCAGGGGTTAATATTCACTTGTCTGGTAGTGTGGCTGAGTGGTCCAAGGTGCTGGATTAAGGTCCTGACCAGGCTGGAGGGACTTTGCCCATGCCTCCTCAGACGTGCAGTGGAGCCTGACTGCCTCCACAAATTCGGGGTACGCTGAGGAGTAGTGGGCAAAAGCCTCTTACCAGTGGACATAGAGAAGTTGAAACTGTCATCACACATATTGCTGTACTGTATGCATTATACTCTGTATACATTACAATCATCACACTCTCATGGATTAAATTTCTGTAGAAAAAGGGTAGATGTGTTATTTTCTTCTCAGTTTGTAATAATCAGTATTTGAAATGCTCAGACTGGGCAGCAAAAGAGAGATGAGCTCACAACACAGGTTGAGAAGGAAAAGTTTTATATTTGATCTGTAACTGGTAATGTGTTAAAATCAGCACCTTAAAGTGGACTAACTAACATAAGCAATGCAGCCTATTTAATAGGTAAGTTCTCTCACAGAACAGAAGGACATTCATCTGCTGTCACACCTATGAAGTATCTCCAGTCAATGCCAGAGAGATGGAGCAGATTTCCAGAGGTGAGTGTGTTGTTATTGTACTTCATACTTGATAAGTCTATGACCCTTCAGCTGCAGGATGGGTAAGATCAACTTCCAGAACACAGGTTTTATAGGAATAAATTCCTTTCAATCACCCCAGGTGAGACTCCAACCCAAAATCCTTGGTTTAAATGACCAGTGCTTTATCCATCAGGCCACTGGGACCTCACAGCACCCTGTTGAAAATTGTAACCATAAGGTTTCATTACAATGTCAGTCAATGGCTTCAGAGCCTCTGACCTTGATATAAAGAAGCCGATGATGATGAGAACTAACTAATGGGTTTACAGAAAGACCACCACTTTCTGGTTAGTACAAACCAGCGTTGGTACAGAGGGTAGACATCAATAATTGCTGCATTCATCATCCTCTCTGTGACCACACTGTCCTGCAAACCAACCTCCTCTGATCTCACAGGCTGTTTTACTTCTCTGTTGGGAAAAGGTGGTTGTTAGAGTGGATGGGTGGGAGACTAAGCTCGGGGTTTTGATGTGGGAGACTGGGATTCATTTCCTACTTTAAGCTGAAATTTCAAAAAAGGAGAACAGAAGCAAAAAATAGGATAAATGAAATTTGAATGACACAAAACACGACAGTCACTGAAATGTAAAGATGAGCTGTTGTGTATTATCTCATGGATGTGCTGAATATGTGTCCTGTGTGTGTGTGTCTTTTAAAAGCATATCTATGTAAAGTAAAGTACCCAAAAGAATCCAAGAGGACATGTGTGATTAATGACCTGTACTTAAGACCATACATAGACAAAGATGGGACATGCCTGAGTAGGCCTTAGAGACTGTGGTTGTATACATTAGAGAACACCTGTTATTGCATCATTGACCAAGAATCAAATAAAGAATTCAGAGTAGAAAAATAGGGGAATCACACCAAGCCCCAGGAGGAGGAGATGGGTGGGGTGTGATCCCTCGAGCATCTTTAAAAAGGAATCATGTGTAGGTAAGACATGAACATGTCCAAAAAAGGGAAATGATTAGTGGTAAATGGGCCTAGCAATAAGATGAAAGAAGGTGGTCCAAAGGGTGAGAACCAACCCTCTGACCATAGGTATAAAAGCAGAGAGCTTGAGAAAACACTGTCAGTCTACCCTGGGGTAACTCACCTTGTCTGTACTGTGTTTTGTGAATAAACACCTGTGCACTTAGATCCAGTTGCCTCTCTTCTGTGTGTGACCCTACTGAAGTGGATTGTCATTCATAATTAGTGAGCTTGACACAGTTATAGTTCGGTTAGATTGGAGTCTTCACAAAAGCATCTCTTAGTGGCAGTCATGGACTAATGGCTAGGCCTAAAGTTGCGGGTTGGAGTCTCAGGACCAACAGGAGTTGTCGGTGTGGTGGAATGAATAGCCAGAGCTTCTCCACCTTCAATACCATGGCTGAGGTGAGACCCTTGAGCAAGGCACCGAACCCCCAACTTCTCCCCAGATGCCACAGCATTTGGTGTGTGTGATCACTGCTGTGTCTGTGCAACTTGAATGGGTTTAATGCAAATTTCGAGTATGGGAATACTTCACTTCATTAGAGTCCTAATGAACCTTTCTTCCAGATACTCCTCACCAACAACCTTGAGAAGACTGTGTCCCTTTGTGCTTCACACATACCAGAATATACTGGGTCAGGAACAACATAAACATAAGATTTGATTATGAAAAACACTGGACATCTATGAGCTCCTTGGTAAACTCTGTGAACCAACCTGTAAATGACATTACAACCTGTAAATGACATTACAAAACCTCCTTGTGCGGCTGAGCGCCTGTCCATTTCTGGTTACTACATCATGCTATCATGCGTTGTCTAAAACCAATAGGGTGCTGCCACATATATACACAGAGGCCTCTTTTCAAATCATTTACACTCATCAACCTGTGAAATTAACACATTACCTGGAAAACTATGCCATGCATGAACTACCAAACTGAACAGTGAAATGAATTACTAACAGATTTGGACTTAAAGGAAAGTCTGTAAGTTGTTGCAACAGTGCTGTCATTTCCTCTGAAACCTTCAGCTATTTCGCCTCCTTTGACTCTGTAATAACACGAGGACTAGGTGTAGCAGAAAGTGACATTTAACAGCTCAGAGCGGGGTTTAAGGACCTTGTCTGGCATCACGTGACCTTCATCATAACATGGTACAGTTATGAGTAAGTAAGTCATCGTGTCAGTAAGTCAGTGCTGTGAAAATGAAATCTTACATAGTGTGTGTGATGGTTCCTAAAGTGCTAAGTAAGTAGGACCTTTGATGACAAAATTAAAAGTTTTCAGTCTAGCCTTAAAAGTAAGGAGAGTGTCTGCCTCCTGAACCTAGACTGGGAGCTGGTTCCACAGGAGAGAGGAGGCTCTGCCTCCCATTCTCCCTTTTGGAAACTCTGGGAACCTCAGGTAGACCTGCACTCTGAGAGTGAAGTGGGATGATATGATACTATGAGGTCTTTAAGGTATGAAGGAGCTTGATCATGAAGGGATTTGTACGTGAAGAGAAGGATTTAAAATTCTATTCTGATTTTACAGTGAGCCAATGAAGAGAAGCTAATATAGGAGAAATATGATTGCAACACTATGGACTTTTTCTATAGAAGAAGTCATTGTCAGCAGGATTCAAACCTGTGCAGGGAGCTCCCAATGGAATGCTAGTCCATCACCTTAACCACTCGGCCACGACAACTCTGACACCTGTGATAATTATGCACCGAAAAGATCATAAAACCACCTTTTTAATGGCCAGAAAGCATCTTACAGCTTAATATACATTTGTCAAAAATAGTTTCATCAGCAATATATAACCATTGGGGTCATGTGTCTAATAAGCCAAGTCCTCGTGTCAGTAAGTGAGTGCTGTGAAAACAAAATGTTCCATAGAGTAAGCGACGGTTCCTGAAGTGCTAGGTAATATGACCGTTATGACTTAAATGTGCAGTAACATATGGAAACAGTTTTATTTCCCTGTCAATCAACACTGAACATTAAACCATTAAAGATTTTGCGATGGCCAGGAATCGAACCCAGGTCAACTGCTTGGAAAGCAGCTATGCTCACCACTACATCACCATCACTGTCAAAACACAGACTTTTCTCCTCTGGGGCGAAGGCTGAGGTGTGGAATGGAGGGAGGAGGAGGAGGAGCAGAAGAGAAGGAGGAGGAGGTCCATCAGAAAGAAAGAGAAGTTGAAACCTTTAGCTCCTTGATCTCCTTTGACTCTGTAATAACACGAGGACCAGGTGTAACAGAAAGTGGCATTTAACAGCTCAGAGCGGGGTTTAAGGACCTCGTCTGGCATCACGTGACCTTCATCATAACATGCTGAAGGTCTGAAGTAAGTCCTCGTGTGAGCATGGAACAACAGATTTGGAAATCCCATTGGTGAAGCTGGGGATGGGATGGACAATGATCAGTCTGCAGAGGATATGGATGCAGCGGGGGGGTTGGAGGGGGCACCAATGAAGGTGCTGTTGAGAGGGATTCCTTGGCTGATGAGGGGTCCGTTGCTGGTGAGGTATGAGTGCTTCCTTCACTCCTCTCTTCTCTCAGAGGAACCTTTGGCTGTTCAGACGGTTGTCCAGACCCAGGCTGGTGCCTCAGAGAGTGGAGGAGGTTATCCGTTAGGCGTCTCACTCCACTCCTGCTCAGATATGCGTCCTTTCCCTTGAACAGGTCGTCACATTGCCAAAACAAGAAATTGTTTTGGCATAATTTCATTGAAATCAATGAACTGCACCCCTCTTATCTCACAGGCCTTGGACAGCCATGTGTTCAATGCAAGAAGCCAGATGAATTTTGGTGTTTTGAGATGACCTGGGGGAGGAGAGCTACTGTATGAGTGACCATGGCACAGTGTATAGTACAGTGTAGCATTTTGGTCAACATAGCACTTATTATTGATAGCAGGTTTTGCCTTCTTACCACTGGGTCTGAACAGAAATGTGTCATGAAGTCCTTTTTCAGATTCCAGAGCAAGAACCTGCATTTGTAACACACTGATTTACTGAAGATATATCCGGCAGTTTTGCCACAATGTGTTTTCTTTTCCAGACATGTTGAAAAATAAACTATCCATGGCTTAGTCGCTCAATAGGCCAGATTAGTTGTTGAAAAGAAAAGTAAAATCCTCACTAAAATTGATTGTGCAGTGCAGTCAAAAAAGGGGTAAAAAATGTTAAAAATGTAATTTCATTGGCTGAAAATAAATGGAATCAAAAGGAATAAAAGCAAAGTAAAACTGGGAGAAGCAGGAGAAGCAGAAAGGCGTCTGCACTCTTCAGAAGCAAGAAGCAGAAGCGTGTCCTGTTCCTCACTGGAAACATCAACAATTGTTTCTTTTTTCTTTTTAACCAGGTCCAGCAGGGCTCATTAGCACCGCCTTTTACTGGCTAAGGCGCAATAGAGAAAATGCCTACAGAACCTGGTATTCCCAGGCAGTCACCCGTTAAAATACTGACCGAGTTCATCTGTTTATCTTCTGAGATCAGACAGGATCAAGCTCTCACAGGACGGTATGACTGAAGGCCACAGACCTTGTGATGAATGCAGCATTTCTTGATGCTAACTGATACCACCGACTGGTTCGTACCAGCTAGAAAGCAAATGCTTTGTTTTAGTTAGTACATTCACCTGTGCTGGCCAGCCATAGTAATTGTGTGTGAACCCAGGAGCTTCTGACAAAACTCTGTTATTCTCCACATTGTGGTAAAATCAACTGACAACTGAGACACAATGTGACGGGTTCAGTATTTGATGCTCTGGTTGACTTTCAGTTCGTAATCGCCTGCAGAAAACCTCCATGGTCTGTGCGTAAAACGAGCGTGGACACGTTTGCGCCCGGGCTGACCCATCTAATCTGTACTGACGTGTTTGTGTGTCTGCGTCCATTGCTGTGTTTTCATGTTCATGCACAAATGAAAAACCAAGTAAATAAGGTTTTAATAAAAATGTCACATTATACATTTTCTTTGTAGTTTGTCATTTTGTCGTATCTTAAAGTCTGTAAAGGAAAAACAAAGCAGCAATATTTCAACATTTTATGGATGTGACTGCTCCTGTTAAAGACAAAGTGATCAGGAACAGGCAGAAATAATGACTCAGGGCACAGAAAAGGGAGTGAAACAAAATGGCCTAAATCACAGCTTCAGGTTCATTATGACATTTAGAAGCAGATGTTGTGTGTGTTCAATGATTGGCCAGTTATTCAGCTAATGTTTTGATGGTTAGTGACCAGCCTATCAGACAGTGGTTCTGTATATTTGCTAAACATTTGTTGAGCTTGTGATGAAAATAATTATACATTGTCAAGTCAACAGCTACTTCCTGCAGATAGTAGAACTTCCTCATCTTGGCCTGATCCCTGTTGTAGCAATGCTGAGGTTCATGCTGTTTTTGACCAGCCTCATTAAAAGAACAATATTGTGTGTCCAGTGGACACTTAACACTTCCAGTGAGCTGTTGGATTCACTGTAATCATGAGTTAATGAGGACTGAATAGAATCATTAACATTCGTTCTGACATGGGGCAAGTTTGGGTGTAGCCTCATTAACATTTCAGCTTTCTGTGCTTTGAACAAACCAGTCTAAAAACAGGTCAATAAGTCAAGGTAGGAACATACCAAATGGGCTAAGGGTTTGGGCACAGTACATAAATAATGAAACTAAAGGTTGAGTCATGGCAATTGAAAGTCCAGTTGCCATGACTCAACCTTTAGATAACTTCCCCTGGACAACTGAGGATCTTCACACACATAATGAGAACAAATAATCTCTGGGTTGACACCGACATATGAAAAGCTGAAACAAGTTCATGCAGGAATTGTTGGTGGCACAGAGTGAATAGCCAGTGCCCTGTCTGCCCTCAATACCACAACTGCAGCATTGGTTGCCCACTGTGTTTGCACGGTGTGAGTGTGTGTGTGTGTGTGTGTGTGTGTGCACTTGGGTGGGTTAAAAAGCACAAATACTCACTGTACTTGGCCATATAAGTCACTTTCACTTTCACTTTCACTTGCTTCACCTTAATGTTGCAAGGCAGTTGGTTGGTGCTGCTCTTCATTGAACTGGTTAAGTATGATGGGCTCTTCATCCTCTTTGGTTCTTCCCTGGAACTAAACAAGCGCATTACTCACTATACATGCAGTTTGTGCGGTTAAGAAAAGAGACTTGGCGTCTAGTGTTCAGTTTATGCATCTGTGGAAAAGTTCAACACCAAACCACTGTGTGCTTCCTTTAATGTTTTGTATCAATACTAAAAACTGTATATAAAACTGTAATAGGCTCCAGCAGATCCCTGTGACCCTAATTAGGAATAAGTGGGTGTAGATCATGGCTGGATGGATGGATAAAAACTGTACATAAGCTAAATTATAAGTAGTTGACTTGTGTCTATTGTCACAGCTTTTTTTGCCTCGTTGGTGCAGTTGGCAGCGCGTCAGTCTCATAATCTGAAGGCCGTGAGTTCAAACCTCACACGAGGCAGGGGTTTCTTTATGGTTCATCTAGAACAGGAGGGTGCAACCTTTGTTCCTTCACCTTTATACTAGTGATTGTCTGTATCAGATGTGTTTAGCCAATCAGAAGCTGTACCATCCTGTCTCAGATAAGGGCGGATGACCAATTGAGTAGGTTCTGATGGCACACACCTGATCCAGTTAGTCAGCAGTGGGTGCACCATTTATATTTGGAAAACAAGCAGTGCAGTTTTTCTTGAGGAACGTAAGTGCCAACCACCCATCTACACCTGTGTGCAGTCATATATATTGAGGATATAGTTAGAAATCAGACTGCTGACGGGCTTCAGCTTATTAAGCAAACCAAAATGCATCACTGCAAGTCATGTGAAAGTTCCATCTGCTTATTGGTTAAACTATTCTGGTGCAAGAATGAGAACATGAAACAAAAAGAAGAAGTTATGTTATGCTACTTTAGTGATTTCTGAGAAGAAAGCCAGAACTCCTAGCAAAAAAAGTCTGAATTTTGAGAAAATTCAAAATTAGACTATTAAAAAACAGATTAGTTTGAAAAACCCAGAGGGTCAGGAAAAGTCCAAACTAGCTCAGTGTGATAGGAAAAAGATCATAGTTCAGGGTCTTTCTGAATTCATGAAACACATGTGGACAGTCTGCAAATTGTAAACTGGATTATGGATCTTCATCATTGTGGTAGAGCGCTTGCTTAGCATGTAAGAGGTAGTGGGATCGATGCCCACGTTCTCCACAAGTCTTTAAAGCCCAATCTTAAGACTTCTGTATTATCAGATATCTGCTTTCATATTTGTACAACATGTATGAACTCAGTCCAGACAAAGACAGCAGAATGTGTTATAGACAGAGTGAGTGTGAACTGCAAAAGTGCTGTCATCCTTTCACTCCTGCTTTCCTGACTGACATGTTTTCCATAAGCAGAAGTACAGGAGCCAAGGAGCAGAACAGATGAGGTGGATGGAAAATACCTCAGAAGAGTAGTAAAAACTTTGGACACAGTGATGGTGGTGTAGTGGTGAGCAGTAGCTGCCTTCCACACAGGGGCCAGTTGTATATAGGAGTCATAGCCAATGAAATTGCAGCATTGTTGATGCTGTCCAAGGTGCTCAGTTGGTAGAGTGGAGGACTGTAGGTTGAAGTGACAGTTATCCTGCAGTTAAGAAAAGAGCTTTGGTATCAAATGTGTAGTTAAGTGTCAGTTTATGCATCTGTGGAAAAGTTCAACACCAAACCACTGTGTGCTTCCTTCAATAGCTCAGTTGGCAGAGCGGAGGACTGTAGATTGAAGTGGCAGTTATCCTTAGGTTGCGGCTTTAACACTGGCAATTCTAATAAGACATACTTAGGAAAGAGAGAGGGCTTTGTGCACAGTAACTGTAACATCAACAAGGGCGAGTTCTGTCATGTGACACTAAGCAGAACAAGAAACAGTTTCACAGTTATGTCTAACTGTATTGTCTTTCACTGATATTCAAATCACAATGAGTTAAGGAGAAGCTCCTGAAATGAGAAAACATTTCACAGACTTCACTTTGAGAACAAAGAACTGGCAGTGGTGGGATTTGAACCCACGCCTCAACTGAGACTGGAGCCTTAATCCAGCGCCTTGGACCGCTCAGCCACACTACCACACAAATGGAGACAAAATAGTGAAAAATGACTGAAGGGATTTCACAGAATCCAGCATGTGGACAAAGGTTGTTACTTAACATGATTCATCAGCAGCAAAGGGGAAGATAAGATTGGAAATTTGTGGCAGGTTGCAATGCTGATGTGGAACTGGATCCACTGGATCAGAGAAACTTCAGATCTATGTTAGCTGAAAGCCCTTCTCTGGTAAGTTTGGCACATTAATGGTTAATGTACGTAAATACACAGTGATCACAACATGGTAATAAATACAGCGGCTGCAGTTGTTTTCAGGCTGGTACCAAACACTAACACAGACACAAACAGCTACAGTGACTAACTGTCTACAGCTAAAACACTACTGTGTAAGATAAGCACATAAAGCTGCCACTCCTTGTGACCATTAACATTACAGTGTCATTAAGAATCCTTCATGAGTATTACAAAATGTGAGTATAAACTATGGACAGAGATATGGGTATGTTTGGGCGACACCTCTATGTGACTTCATAGGTTTGTAACAAATGAACCAGCTTACAGAATAAGAGTTGTTTGAAGCAAAGATGTAAACCTTTACAGTACAGGAGCACAGCTGTATGTTCTCAAGAAATCTCTCTGCTCTCCATTATGATTGCCTAAAGATGACACACAATTGGATCATTTGAATTCAGCTTTTCCAAAGAAGTGCACTATGGGCTTATTGTACAATGTTGTATTTCCAGCACCATGTTCTCATGCCAAAGTCTGCGTCAGTTTCTGTGGTGAAGTGGTCATGGTGTTGAACGTTTCCACAGATGCATAAACGGACACTGAACCACACATGTGATACCAAAGCTCTTTTCTTAACTGCAGGATAACTGTCACTATAACCCAGAGGTCAATGGATTGAAACCATCCTCTGCTACACTTTGATGTTGCAACTGACATTGTAATGGAACTGTCTGGTTACAATATTCAAACTAGGCAATTTATAATCCCAGTGCCCTAATGGATAGGGCCTTCTAAGCCAGGGATTGTGGGTTCAAGTCCTACCTGGGGTAATTGACAGGAAAGTAATTTAATTTGAAACCAACACTCTAAGAGTTGGTGATGTCAAACTTGCATCAGCTGGTGTGTTGCATGGTGACAGAACACAGTAACAACATCTCCATGTCTGCTCCACCTGTCTCTCATGTACTTGAAATTTATCCTTTATCCTTAGATCGCTGTATCAACTTTGACTTGAAGGAATGTTGTTTTGTTTTGGTATCTTGTGTATCTGTTCACATTGGATGGATGTAAAATCAAGTTCTGATAACACATCTGATTTGTGGTATGATGTCACTTTCTGGATCTGTGTAATAGTTGAACACCTGGCTGCTCTGTGATTCCTTTGATGATGATGATGATGATGATGATGATGATGATAAATATTTTATTCATACCCAAGAGGTGAAATTCGAGTGTCCAGTAGCACAGAAACCACGCAATGCCACATTATACAAATAAAACAATAAAAACAGACAGACAAATAAATAGTTAACAGGATACTTGCAATGCAAGTAATAAAGTGCACAGGTTCAACAAGAGCTGTTATACAGTCTTATAGCCCCAGGAATGAATGACCTCTTGAACCTTTCAGTTCTACAGAACATGGAGAGGAGCCTGTTACTACAGCTGCTATATTTTAAGGTTAGCTGCAAGTGGTGCTGTGGTTTAGTTGGTTAAAGCACCTGTTTAGTAAACAGGGGATCCTTGGTTCAAATCCCAGCAGTACCTCATTATTAACTCACTATAAATAGAATGAGTCCTGGTTTTCTCTTCCCATATACTGAAATGACACTTAGTACAAGAAGGAAATACTGCAAAACACATGTACAGAAGCAGTTCTTGTTACTGCTTTGTGACATTGTGAAAAAAAAAAAAAAAACAGCTTTTTCTAAATAGCTGAATTACTAATGTTCTACCCTGTACTTTGATAATATTCGATGTCTCTCTCTTTGTAAAGCCATTTTCTACTTGAATATGTACATGTAACAGTAACAACACTGAATCAACTATAAAGATATTCTGCATTAACCCGATAGTCAATTGGCAGAACATAGGTGGATCCAAGTATACCACATTTACAGTTAAATGTGTGTTATACACAGCCTGGCTAGCTCAGTCAGTAGAGCATGATATTCTTAATCTCAGGGTTAGGGTTAGGTTGGAGCCCAACTGACCATCAACTTGGACCAAAACTGTTTTTCCGCCAACTCTATGAGACACTAACAGGATGAGTTACAAATAACAGCTCATTGTCAGCAGGACTCAAACCTGCACGGGGAGACCACAATGGAATCCATCTAATCCATCACCCATCCTTATTGAGAAACATCACAGCAGGAGGACTGGTTTCTCAGGAGTGGGATTTGATGAGTGATGTTTGAGCCAGTATATCTATGGCCAGGCCGTAGATACTAAAGGAGTGAGAACTGAAGACTATGGACTGCACATTCTATCAGCAGTGATGTGGATATGTTTGTTCTGGGAGGTAACAGGAAGACACTGGACAAACTGCTCTCCATCAAATTGGACATGTAGAAGATGACACACATTTAGATCATTTGAATTTAGCTTCTCAAACATATATTTGACTTCTCAAACATAGGTGGATCCAAGTATACCTTTGGTTTTATATTTACAATCAAAGGGGGGTAATAGGAGAAGGAGTTTCAGTGTCATTAAATAAACATAGATGACTGTATCATAAATGACTACAGAAATGTTTCCAATTTGAAACAGAATTGACTAAGTGGAGCTTCCACACATATACTCCTGAACAAAATCTTAAGACCAGGGGAAACATTACAAGTATTCACCTTCTGTATGAGGTTTGATTATCCTCTCTTGACACAGAATTCTGCAAAGCAATTGTGCTTCTGTATCAATGGGTTCCTCAAAAAAAGGGCACTCCACATCTCCAGCCTCATCTTCAGTCTGAATGTCAATTGGCTCAGAAACAACTCAGGGTTTATAAAACCTGCCAGCAAGCAGGTTTGGTTCGCAGAGTAAGGTACCATCAGTTACTGACTCAGAGTCAATCTGAACACGCTTTGTGGAACCAAAAACCTTGACTATCCCTCATCTCAGGTTTAACAAACTGAGTTTTCACTAAACCCACTTTCTGAAACAGGCCCCTGTTTTCTCTGCTACGCTGAACCATAACCTAACCTCTGTTACTATGGAAACACTGTCTTAAGACAGAACTGACATCAACACAAGACTGAGAACACACTGTGTTTGTTCATTTCTTCTCATTCAGATGAGACATGATGTCAGCAGTAACCTAACCTAACTGGAACACACACAGCAACAGTTTTCTCAGTCCTCAAAGTCCACTAAGGCAATAAAACACATTAATGTAGTTAGTTTCTAAAGAACATATCACTGTAAACAGGATTTGAACATGTGCAGCGAGAGCACAATGAATTTCAAGCCCCTCGCCTTAATTACTCAGGCACAACTTACTCAGTTGTTCAATTAGATATATTTAAAACATAAAACAATGTGTTGTTTTAAGAATTTAACTATTTCATTTTAAAAAGAAATATTTGATATTGGTCCTGTGATAAACTGGTGACATGTCCACAGTATACCCCTGCCTTTCACCGAAAGAAAGCTGGGGTAGGCTCCACTAGATCCCATGGACCCCAGTAGGAATAAGTGAGTATGGATAATGGATGGATGTTTTATTCTGGTGGGTAATGGAGGTTCCTTCTTTTATGTTTGGATGTTTTGAGAACAGTAAAATGTTGGCACAAATGGCACAACCTGTTGGATGAGCAATAAAGAGGGTGCAGACAGACTGTCTTTTTCTGAATATATTTCTTGCAAGAAAGGAGCAAAACAGAATAGAACACAATTGATCAGAGTCTTCCCAAGTTGTTCCCCAGTTGCTTAGTTCCTATTAGCCTGAGGCCGCTACTTATACACACATGCAAAGTAAATGCAAATAATCATTCACATAATCAAATAATTAAGTCTGAAAAACCAAGAATACAGTAAGAAACAATAAAAATCATAATCAGTAAGAATAATCAATCATTGAAACTCATTTTTTCCATTACATTTCCCTCCTCTGGATCATATATTGATCCCCAGACTGACCACAACATCAGAAGTACAAATACTAAAACGTTTCAATGTACCTTGTTACAAAAGGTCATAGAAATTTAGCAGTGCTGTTTCTGTGGAACACAGACATCCCTGAGTGTAAAGCTAAGCAAAGTCAGAGAGAATAATACTCATATTCCTGTAAAATGAATAATAATAAAAATGTACTAATATGGAAAAATCTAAATCACTGACAGCTGTTTACATGTCAGACACACTGCAGACTCACACAGTAGAGGCACCTTCCCAATCAGAATCAGAATCGTACATCAATCGTACATCTCAAGCACCTCAGGCGTGTGTGGTTGATCGATGCGCACGTATTGAGCTGAAAAGTTAGAAAACGCCCACGACCACATCAGTAATGTTATCGAAATCAGATGGGACTAACGTACAACACTCTTGGCCAATTACATGACATAACCCCCCTGAGCAGTCAATAGGTAGTGTAAGCCCATCCTGTCCTGTAATAAGGTGATGAAGAAGATTTCTTTTTGCATGGAAGAGAAACATTAAACCAAGACAAGTAAGGTATATTATCAGGATGGGAACATGGCCAAGAAGAATATAAACCACATGTAGCATTTAAGGTGTAATTGCAGTTTTCAGAGTTACCTAGATTAACTTTGGTATAGGCACAGAGTAGTGAGAAACACACTGGTGGTGCAAAATGATCATGACCTGAGGTTGTCAACACTGGTTTGTGCATAAACGGTTGGAAACTGGTCCTCAGCTGAGAGGTGTTTATCCATCTCCATCACATGTCAGAATAGTTAATAACACCCACGTCTGTTGTCTGTATGACAGTCATTAACAACCACAGTGTCATTAGTGAAATGGCCAATGGTGAACGTTACCAAGACCGATATTATTTCCGAGATGTTCATTGGTACTGGAACCGTCGGAACTGCATGCCCGCGTGCATGAGGAACTGCTGCACAAACATAACAAGAGGTGTTAGTGAATTTTCTTCCTACCATCCGAACTGCTGCTGCCCATGAGTTCATTGGTGTATCTGAGGAGTAAACAGAACCATTAGATCTATGAAATGTTGGTTCAGTAAGCAAAACCTATATTAGGGGATTTAATACAAATGTGATCAGTATAGATAGCAACATTATATTTAGTGTCTCTTTGCATGTAGGCTGGTGTTTCAGCCAACTATCCAGAAGTCGTAGTCTGTTCATTCCATTTAGACCACATGTCAACCATAACCAAAAAGTATTTCTTCCCTTCAGCCGGAGTGAGATCAATGAAGTCCATCATCAAGTGTTCAAAAGGTCTTGTAGGCGGTACATGTGCTGCTTGAGCCTGTGTGTGTGTGCAGCTGCTGTTATATGTAGCACAAATCATACAGGACTGACAAAATTTCTGTGCATAGGATGCAAAACCCTTCACAAACCAATTTTTTCTTATTGCTGCTACTATCCCCCCTTTTGACGCATGATCCAGCCCATGTGTCAACTTTTCCAAATGAGAGAAAAAGTGTTTCAGAAGACAAGGTTTCCCATTAGGTCCCCACCAAATTTCATCCCTGTACTCAGCATCAGCCGCTTCCAGGCTTTTCTCTCCTGTGGTGAAGAGAAACTTTGCAGAGCTGAGAGGGAGAGAGGTGGAGAGTCAGAAGACAAACAGATAGTGTCAAGTGGGAGTGGTCTCAAAGCTGTGGCCTTTGCAGCTGCATCAGCTTTGCGGTTGCCCCTGGAAACAGAGTCATTACCCTTAGTGTGAGCTGCACATTTGTGACTTGTATAAGTCACTTTCACTTTCACTTGCTTCACCTTAATGTTGTAAGGCAGTTGGTTGGTGCTGCTCTTCATTGAACTGGTTAAGTATGATGGGCTCTTCATCCTCTTTGGTTCTTCCCTGGAACTAAACAAGCGCATTACTCACTATACATGCAGTTTGTGCAGTTAAGAAAAGAGTCTTGGCGTCTAGTGTTCAGTTTATGCATCTGTGGAAAAGTTCAACACCAAACCACTGTGTGCTTCCTTTAATGTTTTGTAACAATACTAAAAACTCTATATAAAACTGTAATAGGCTCCAGCAGATCCCTGTGACCCTAATTAGGAATAAGTGGGTGTAGATCATGGCTGGATGGATGGATAAAAACTGTACATAAGCTAAATTATAAGTAGTTGACTTGTGACTGTCTATTAGCACAGCTTTTTTTTGCCTCGTTGGTGCAGTTGGCAGCGCGTCAGTCTCATAATCTGAAGGCTGTGAGTTCAAACCTCACATGAGGCAGGGGTTTCTTTATGGTTCATCTAGAACAGGAGGGTGCAACCTTTGTTCCTTCACCTTTATACTAGTGATTGCCTGTATCAGATGTGTTTAGCCAATCAGAAGCTGTACCATCCTGTCTCAGATAAGGGCGGATGACTAATTAAGTAGGTTCTGATGGCCCACACCTGATCCAGTTAGTCAGCAGTGGGTGCACCATTTATATTTGGAAAACAAGCAGTGCAGTTTTTCTTGAGGAACATAAGTGCCAACCACCCATCTACACCTGTGTGCAGTCATATATATTGAGGATATAGTTAGAAATCAGACTGCTGACGGGCTTCAGCTTATTAAGCAAACCAAAATGCATCACTGCAAGTCATGTGAAAGTTCCATCTGCTTATTGGTTAAACTATTCTGGTGCAAGAATGAGAACATGAAACAAAAAGAAGAAGTTATGTTATGCTACTTCAGTGATTTCTGAGAAGAAAGCCAGAACTCCTAGCAAAAAAAGTCTGAATTTTGAGAAAATTCAAAATTAGACTATTAAAAAACAGATTAGTTTGAAAAACCCAGAGGGTCAGGAAAAGTCCAAACTAGCTCAGTGTGATAAAAAGATCATAGTTCAGGGTCTTTCTGAATTCATGAAACATGTGGACAGTCTGTGCAAATTGTAAACTGGATTATGGATCTGCATCATTAAGATGTGGGGGAATTAGCTCAAGTGGTAGAGTGCTTGCTTAGCATGTAAGAGGTAGTGGGATCGATGCCCACATTCTCCACAAGTCTTTAAAGCCCAATCTTCAGACTTCTGTATTATCAGATATCTGGTTTCATATTTGTACAACATGTATGAACTCAGTCCAGACAAAGACAGCAGAATGTGTTATAGACAGAGTGAGTGTGAACTGCCAAAGTGCTGTCATCCTTTCACTCCTGCTTTCCTGACTGACATGTTTTCCATAAGCAGAAGTACAGGAGCCAAGGAGCAGAACAGATGAGGTGGATGGAAAATACCTCAGAAGAGTAGTAAAAACTTTGGACACAGTGATGGTGGTGTAGTGGTGAGCATAGCTGCCTTCCACACAGGGGCCAGTTGTATATAGGAGTCATAGCCAATGAAATTGCAGCATTGTTGATGCTGTCCAAGGTGCTCAGTTGGCAGAGTGGAGGACTGTAGGTTGAAGTGACAGTTATCCTGCAGTTAAGAAAAGAGCTTTGGTATCAAATGTGTAGTTAAGTGTCAGTTTATGCATCTGTGGAAAAGTTCAACACCAAACCACTGTGTGCTTCCTTCAATAGCTCAGTTGGCAGAGCGGAGGACTGTAGATTGATATAGCAGTTATCCTTAGGTCGCTGGTTCAACTCCGGCTTGAAGGAATATTGTTTAGGTTTTGTGTTCTGTGTATCTGCTGACATAGGATGGATGTAAAATCAAGAGCTGATGACACATTTGATGTGTGGTGTAATGTCAGTTTCTGCGACTGTGTAATAGTAGATTTTAGTTGTAAACCCATGACCTTCGTGTTGTGAGGCAACAGTGCTAACCACTTACCCACCATGGCATGTGGCAACAACAGACTGGTAAAAAATGTACAGCATCTCATTTTATGCAGGTCATACAACTAATCACAGATAGTTACTATTGGAATATACTGATTATTACAGACATTCACTGGAGAATTTAGTTCACTGAACAGGAGCTGACAAACATGAATCCTTTATGAAACAGGAGAATGGAGAGAGGAGACAGGAAGGAAATATGAACAGGGACCGTGCTTGTAAGTGGTACTGTGACTTAGTTGGTTAATGTTCCTGTCTGGTAAACAGGAGATCTTGTGTTCAAACCCCAGCAGTGCCTCAGTAATAACTCACTATAAACAAACCCAGATTTTTCTAAATAGCTAATTTACTAATCTTCTGAGCTCTACCCTGTACTTTGATAACATTCTCTGTCTCTCTCTTTGTAAAGTCATTTTCTACCTGAGTATGTACATGTAACAGTAACAACATTGAATCACCTGCAAAGATATTCTGCATTAACCGAAATTATTCATACCCCTGGCAAATTCTGACTTAAAGTTACTTTTATTCAACCAGTTTTCAAGTTTTTTCTTGATTAGAAATGACACAATAATAATAATAAGACGATGTACAAGAGGCATCATTGTAAAGTCAGAAAGTGTGTGTGTGTGTGTGTCATAACACTGAGAGACCTTTGATCTCTTTAATGTCTAAACATTCTTGGACATGATGTCACAGAGACACCTTCAGAAGTGTCATTGACACAAGAAGCAGCTCGACTGCACAGGAGTTGTTCATCATTCATTGAAAGAGACAGAAACCATATAAGACAGAGAGAGAGACACATCTGCTGTAAAAATCAATCAGAGGAAATAACAGCACTGTTGCAGCAACTTACAGACTTTCCTTTAAGTCCAAAACTGTTAGTAGTTCATTTCACTGTTCAGTTTGGTAGTTCATGCATGGCATAGTTTTCCAGGTAATGTGTTAACTTCACAGGTTGATGAGTGTAAATGATTTGAAAAGAAGCCTCTGTGTATATACTACGTGGACATTCAGTGTGTAACAGTCAGTCTCTGTTGTTGCTGAAGGAGCTACCTGGCCTGGATGACTGTTGTGTTGCTGTTGTTGAGTTAGTCTGTTGCTGTTTCTGTCTACAAAGATGTAAAAAAAAAAAAACTATATTATATAAATATTTTAGTATTAATACAAAATATTAAAGTGGTCACATCTGAGTCGGGCAGCCAAAAAAGAGCTCCAGCAGATCCTTGTGACCCTGGTTCAGGAATAAGTGGGTATAGAAGATGGATGGGTCACATCAATGTAACAGGAATATATTGCATTGTGAATATAGTATTTTATTAATACGGTATATTAATATTGTCATAATATTGCATATGATTCCACTTTAATTACTTTCATTTGGGTGTGTTTGGGCAGCCCCTCTCAGTAGCTGGTAGTGGTAAGTGCCCAGCGCACAGTGAGCATGTTGACATTTCATGGTCAGATCAGGCGTCATGATTTGAAGACATCAGCTTGTAGGAGGAGCAGAGGCATTGGTGATGAAATGGAAGCGTTCCTGCGTGCCATGTGTGAGATCTGGCTTTGATTCTCGGACAGTGCAGAAGTGGTTTTAAATTGCCATGTGTCAGCACTTAGTTGTTACAGCTTTCTAGGCTGCTGTGCAGGGGACTTGGACGTTTGAAGCAAACCTATTAACCTCTACACTACAGGAGCACAGCTGCGTGTTTTCAAGATATCTCTCTGATCTCCTTTATGATTTCCTAAAGATGACACACATTTGGATCATTTGAATTTAGCTTCTCCAAATAAGTGCCGTATGGCCTTATTGTACAATTCTGTATTTTACAGCACCATGTTCTGATACCAAAGGCTGTGTCAGTTTCTGTACTGTAGTGGTCCTCGTGTTTGCCTGATAAGTGAAAAGACCCTGGTTTGGAACCAGGTATAAAAAGAGGTTGTTTATTGACTGTTGAAGAAAACTCAGCCTGAGCTTACCAATGTTAGCTGTGACCCAACGCAAGAATAAACAGCCTGACGGTGACACCACAGTTAAATCTACAGAGACAGTCCCCCAAACATCTTAAAGTATGTAACAACACAAAGGACAAATCAAATACTCATTTCACAGTTTCAGTATCAATGCAGATATACTGGTTTAGCTTCAAGGAAAGCAGGATAAGGAGCATATCATACTTAACCAGTTCAACACAGATGCACAGTACCACAGTTGCAACCCTGAGATGTATTGGGTGGGGCTTGTTATGCTGTTTTGTAAAATACAAAATTATTTGGAAGCCTGGATGACAGGGTTAAGTCATGACATTGTTTGCAGTACATAGCACTTCAGCTTCACTAGCTCAGTCAGTAGAGCATGTGAATTTTATTCTCAGGGTCATGGGTTCCAGCATCATGTTGGGCTGTGCTGGTTTCAAGAGAGAAATTCAAGACTTAACCCTTCCACCGTAAGTCCAACAGAAGGCTTTACTTTGGCTATGACCATGCTCTGAGTTGTCGGTATGGAAGGAGAGGCGCAAAAAGCCCAATGTTACCCTAGAGCCAAGCATCCTCCTTAGACTGCCCAAATGCTCAGAGTCTATGTGGAAATTCCACTTAGTCAATACTGTTTCAGTTTGGAAACAACTCTGTAGTCATTTATGATACAGTCACTCATCTATGTTTATTTAATGACACTGAAACACCTTCTCCTATTACCCCCCTGAAGTCACATCACCTCTTCTCAACACATGGAGCTCTCCTGTAGAATCACCACCACCCAAAGTGGGGCTCAAACCTAACCCTAACCCTGAGATTAAGAATATCATGCTCTACTGACTGAGCTAGCCAGACTGTGTATAACACACATTTAACTGTAAATGTGGTATACTTGGATCCACCTATGTTCTGCCAATTGACTATCAGGTTAATGCAGAATATCTTTGTTGTTACTGTTACATGTACATATTCAAGTAGAAAATACTTCATAAAGAGAGAGACAGAATGTTATCAAAGTACAGGTAGAAATCAATAAATGAAAACACCTGTCAGGAGTGGGTTTGAACCCACGCCTCTACCTGGCGAACAGAATACCCTGTGCGTAGAAAGGAACAAAATTTTGAGTCTGGCACCTTAGACCACACTGTTTCTGGTTAGATTCCTTTCTTGTCTCCTCCCTACTTGCTCCTGTTTCACAAAGAAGCTTCGTTTGTCAAACTCCTTTTCAGCTCTACACCCTCTCGAGGGTGCTCGAGGGTTGATGGGAGATTGCCCAACCAGTCCACATGTGTTTTGTGGATTTGGACAAGGCATTCGACCGGGTCCCTCATGACATCCTGTGGGAGGTGCTCCAGGAGTATGGGGTCCGGGGCCCTTTGCTGAGGGCTATCCGGTCTCTGTACAAATGGAGCAGGAGCTTGGTTCACATTGCCGGTAGTAAGTCAGACCTGTTCCCAGTGCACGTTGGACTCTGGCAGGGCTGCCCTTTGTCACCAGTTCTGTTCATTACTTTTATGAACAGAATTTCTAGGCGCAGCCAGGGGTCGGAGGGAGTCCAGTTCGGGGACCACAGGATTTCATCTCTGCTTTTTGCAGATGATGTTGTCCTGTTGGCTCCATCGAGCCAGGATCTCCAGCGTGCGCTGGGGCGGTTTGCAATCGAGTGTGAAGCGGCTGGGATGAGAATCAGCACTTCCAAGTCCGAGGCCATGGTACTCAATCGGAAAAAGGTGGCTTGTCATCTCCAGGCCAGGGGAGAGATCCTGCCTCAGGTGGAGGAGTTTAAGTATCTCGGGGTCTTGTTCACGAGTGAGGGAAGGACGGAGCACGAGATTGACAGACGGTTCAGGGCATCGGCAGCAGTAATGTGGTTGGTGTACCGGTCCATTGTGGTGAAGAAGGAGCTGAGCCGGAAGGCGAACCTCTCGATTTGCCGGTCAATCTACGTTCCTGCTCTCACCTATGGTCATGAACTCTGGGTCACGGATACAAGCGGCTGAAATGAGCTTCCTCCACAGGGTGGGTGAGGAGCTTGGTCACCTTGAAGGAGCTCGGAGTAGAGCCACTGCTCCTCCACATCGAGAGGAGTCCATTGAGGTGGCTTGGGCATCTGTTTCGGATGCCTCCTGGGCGCCTCCCTGCGGAGGTGTTCCAGGCATGTCCCACCGGGAGGAGACCACCGGGAAGACCCAGGACACGCTGGAGGGACTATGTCTCCTGGCTGGCCTGGGAACGCCTCGGTGTCTCCTTGGAAGAGCTGGAGGAAGTGTCCAAGGAGAAGGAAGTCTGTGTCAGGATTACGCTACACTGACATGGTTCTTTTCCCTGAAGGCAATGAAACACACGACAACTTTGTACCGAGTATCTGTCTGCAAGTGAAAACGCCTCAGTTGCAAACGGAGAGAAGAGACCTTCTTCTCTCCCCCTGCGACTTACACCCTTCTCTCACTCTTTTCACTTATCAGTCCTTTATTTGTATAGTGGGGAACAAAACCAGACACAGGATACTTGGGTGCAATAAAACTTCAGTTCATCATGGGTCATAAGGTTATGGAGGTCAGCTGGAGAAACAGACCTCTCACATAAACATCCTATCTTCAGATCTAATTCCACAATGGCAACAATTTGAACTTTTGTCCTTATAACCCCAACATTTCCCTCCTGTTTGTCATTGTGAAACAT
This sequence comes from Mastacembelus armatus, assembly GCF_900324485.2. Taxonomy (NCBI): domain Eukaryota; kingdom Metazoa; phylum Chordata; class Actinopteri; order Synbranchiformes; family Mastacembelidae; genus Mastacembelus; species Mastacembelus armatus. The sequence continues at coordinate 1,360 of NW_022872865.1, read as the reverse complement.
ACATCAGGCTGACCCAACTTCATAAGATTTTCTGAGTCACCATCATTCATGACAGACCACGGAGGGAGTGGAGGAAATCACATAGGTCCTAATCTAACAGTGTTAATGCTAAAATAAAAATGAATAACACACATAGATATGTATTTAGCAAAGCTGGGCGAAAAACCCCTCCTTCAGGGGAAAATTCCCAGCCGACTCCCTCACCAGGGCAGTCACCTTGTGGCTTGCTACCTAAAACGTTACATAGATAAAAGAAAAACATTCACACCTCCTTTACACTCGGCCCTCTTCCTCCTCCAGTGGAATTGTTTGTAGGAGAGTATAAGACACAAAGGCTTGGGTGAACATTTTGGTAATCATAGACTTAATACATGGCAGAATACATGTAGTAAATAAGCAAAACAGTATTAGAACAACAATAAAAGGTGTTATTAGTCATTTCCTGTATCCAGTGCCAGTCTGTGAGGTCAGTACGTGTCCATTGTTTGGCCCTAGGTTTTTTGTGCTCCTTCGTAAAATTGTTATTCGCTATAGTCTCTAGATCTGCCATTGCGAGGAAGATTACCAGTAAGGTCAGGCAGAGCCATACTGGTAGGAGAACACATTCCCACCCTTTAGGGCAGGCAGTGGGTGCCATAGCTGGGAGCGAGGATTAGATGTTTTCTTCAGCGGCCAAAGGTTTTGGTACCGGCCGACTTCCACCTCTACTCGACACTCACCAGGTGTTGCAGTACCTTACAGTGGCTCTGATGAATCCACGTGGGTCTCTCTTGGATCTTTACAGCTGTGGGTGTAGTCAGGATCACAGTGTAGGGTCCTTCCCACTTAGGTGTAGACCAGGTTTTCCTTTTTATGACCTTTATCAGCACTTGGTCTCCTGGTTTAACCCTCTGGCCCTGTGGAGACAAAAGGTCATCTGGCAGATTATTTGCAGTCACAACTTCCTTGGTCTTTAACGTTTTACTCATCCACTCTGCAAGAGTAGTTTCTCCTTGAGGTTTTTCACACACATCCTCACAAATGGGAAGTGTAAAAGGTCTCCCATAAAGGATTTCAAATGGGGTCAGGCCTTTGTCTGTTGGCGTGACCCTCATGTACATTTTTACCAGAGGGAGGCATTCTACCCATGTCCTCCCCGTTTGCTCCATGGTTTTTCTCAATCTCATTTTTATAGTGCCATTAGTTCTTTCAACTAATCCTGCACTCTGGGGGTGGTATGAGCAATGTTTTTTTAACTCAAACCCCAGGTGTTTGGACATTTGTGTAACTACTTCATTCACAAAATGTGGACCATTATCACTGTAAACTCGCTGTGGGATCCCATGATCTGGAATAATATTTTTGCACAGCGCTTAGCCAC
>NW_022872864.1:0-45722 GCF_900324485.2 Mastacembelus armatus | reverse complement strand
CCTGTGGCTCAATCTATACAACTCATGTTGTGCAGCCACAATTTCTCTGAAGAGGGAAAAACAGCCCTTTCCCATGAAGATCCTTTCAGTGTGGATCAAGTTCTTTCTCATATCAGGCATCATGTCTGCAGTTTAGTGTTCCAGCACACACCTTTCACATTCCACATTCATTCTCACGGCACACAAACACCTAAAACATGGAATTCTCACCTCAGAGTCTCAGTCTACTAGTCTGGACTCTTGCAGTCCACCACACCGGCCTTTTGCACTCCCTGATCCTGCGGTCGTGTCCGACTCATGGCAGAGTTTCAGAGCTGAAGTCAGTCCGCTTTATTGATGAAGCAGCAGCATGTTGGCATTCATATTAATGACAGCTCTTTGTCCCTTTTTGGATGGGACTGCTTTGAACCTGCATCCTGTTGGCTTCAGCTGTTTGGAGTTTCCACTTTCTAAACTTCTACTTTCTAAACCTTCTTCAGCTCTGAACACATTCTGAAACATTCAACACTTTCAAGAGGAACTTTGTTTTCTAACGTCACATCTTTGATTCTTTATTCAGGTTGGAGGGCTGCAGTTTGTCAGAGACCAGCTGTGGTTATCTGGCCTCAGCACTGAAGTCCATCCCCTCCCATCTGAGACACCTGGACCTGAGTGGAAACAACCTGCAGGATCCAGGAGTGCAGCAGCTGTGTGATGGACTGCAGAGTCCAGACTGTAGATTGGAGACTCTGAGGTCAGACCCCATGTTTAGGTTGTGTGCTGAGATGAATGTGATGTGAAAGTTGTGCTGACACTAAACTGCAGACAGGACGCTGATATTAGACTGATCCACACTGAGGATCTTCATGGGAAAGGCTGTTTTCCCTCTCAGAGAAATGTGGCTGCACAACATGGGTTTGTATAGATGGAGCCACAGGTGGAGCTGGCAGAGTTTCAGAGCTGAAGTCACTCCGTCTTTATTGAAGCAGCAGCATGTTGGCATTCATATTAATGACAGCTCTTTGTCCCTTTTTGGATGGGACTGCTTTGAACCTGCATCCTGTTGGCTTCAGCTGTTTGGAGTTTCCACTTTCTAAACTTCTCCTTTCTAAACCTTCTTCAGCCCTGAACACATTCTGAAACATTCAACACTTTCAAGAGGAACTTTGGTTTCTAACGTCACATCTTTGCTTCTTTATTCAGGTTGTGGAACTGCAGTTTGTCAGAGACCAGCTGTGGTTATCTGGCCTCAGCTCTGAAGTCCAACCCCTCCCATCTGAGACCCCCTGACCTGAGCTGGAACATCCTTTATGATCCAGGAGTGCAGCAGCTGTGTGGTGGACTGCAGAGTCCAGACTGTAGACTGGAGACTCTGGGGTCAGTTCACTGACTGTTTGTTCCTGTTGTAGATCTTTAGTGGTGAATTATTGTTTGAACTCAGTGTTTGCACAGACATAACTTCTATTGAAGTTGATTTTCTTTGCCTGTCTTTGGATTTTTCTGAGGCTAAATTCAGTCTTTAGTCCCAAATGACTGAGTCTCACAGAAAGTTGGTCTCATTGTGTCTAAAGAGTCACATGTGTCAGCAGAAAATCCTCTGAACTAATATTTGTTGGAAATGGATCCAGTTTCTTTGATGCAGTAGAAATATTTCTTTGATCATTGATATTGATGGTTGAGAACACACACAGACAGGTGTGTTTCCATCACTTCAGAGGACATTCCATTGACTTCCATTGATTTCCTGGAGACAAAGCCAAACCAGAAGCACTACTTGGTGAACCCTAAGCACAAGCTGAACCTCAACTTCCAGACAGCTTCTTCCACACAGAAATCCAAACAGGTCCTGGACTAGATTATTGGCCCCTTTTTAGATGTTGCCATTGGATTTGGAGCAGGTGGTTGACCTTGGACTCACCTGTTGGGAGTCCCAGTTAGTGCAGCCTAATAATCCCTCATTCAGTCAGTTGAAATGGACAAAGTCCTGTGAGGACCCTCTGGTCCCAACATGTAAGAAACAGTAGATCAGTTGACACATTCTGAAACATTCAACACTTTCAAGAGGAACTTTGTTTTCTAACGTCACATCTTTGCTTCTTTATTCAGGTTGGAGGACTGCAGTTTGTCAGAGCCCAGCTGTGGTTATCTGGTCTCAGCTCTGAAGTCCAACCCCTCCCATCTGGGAGAACTTGACCTGGGAGGAAACAACCTGCAGGATCCAGATGTGCAGCAGCTGTGTGATCTTGTCCAGAGTCCAGACTGTAGCCTGGAGACTCTGAGGTTAGTAGAGGGCTGGAATCAGTCCATGGTGCTTTCAGCAGGACTGGACTAAACCCAGTCAGTATCAAAGCAAAGATCCAGGATTTCCTGTAAAGCTCCAACCTTCTCAGTGAAGCTGTGAGAGGAGAACAGGGACAGGCTTCAGGATATGACAGAAAGACAGAGAGAGAGACAACAGTCAGCCAATCAGATCAGCCAGAAGCTTGTTGTGATCATGTGTTTGAGTTGATGTGAAGACGACTGTTGCTGATGAAGTGAGTCTCTGTGACCTCTGGTTTCTGACCTCTGCTCGCTGTGCTTCTCTCTGCAGCTGGAAATGATGGTCTTTTTAAAGCTGGACCTGGACCTGAGTCTGGACCTGGATCTACATCAAAACCTGTACTTTGGTCTCTTCCAGTTGTTGCTCACTTGTATTAACTGTATCAGCTGGTTATTGGTTATTAACCAGTTTTGTCTACAGGACAAAAACAGAGAAACAGTCAGCAAAAGTCTTCAAAGTGCATTTGTTGTCATGAAGGAAGTACCAAGTGTGAAACCAGGTTGGTTATAGAAGGTTTCCATCTGTCCAGGTCTTAAAGCAGCAGTCAAAATGAATGACAGGCTGACATGTGAGGAGGATGAGGGGGGACAGAAGGAAAAGGCCCAGTCTCAGCGGCTCCCTGATCCCTCTGATCTAAAACAGGCTTAGATCAGACCCCTGGGCTTCTTCAGCTGGGCTTCCTCTTTGGCACTATCCTGTTTAATTCTTCTCCTCATTGTCCAGTTTAACATAAAGCCACTTTGTTTGAATCCAGCACAGTCCAATACTCCTGAAGGTTTTTACAGGACGTCACTGTCATTTATCAGTTTCTTCAGCTCACACTATAAATGTGGCTCAGTCAGTCTATGTTTTCTACTTGATTTTTTCAGCTTCAGCAAATAACCTACTTTCTATCTGCTGTGCACAGAGGACTGAACCTGGAGTTTCTGATCAACACACCTTTGGTTACTGCATCACATCTTCATCCTTCTCTTCTTCTACCTCTCACCCACTTCTTCTTCTTCTTCTTCTTCTTCTGTGGTGGTGGTGTTGGTGAGGCCTTTCTCTGAGCTGCTGGAGGAAAAACTGGCAGAAAACCCGGATTAGCTCATTTTCCTGTAACTGTTTTATTCTGAAAGTGTTTTCCCTTTGGAGATAAAAAGTTTATCATTGAGGCTTTTATTTTGAAATGACATTCTGGATTTTTGTTTATCCTGTTTTTTTGTTTTTTTCATTCATTCTTGGGAGGGATCACGTGTCTACTCTTGTTGTATATATACCAGGGTCCTTTCATCTTTGATTCAAGGCCCTTTTAAAGTCTTTGTAAATAAACAGACATAAATACAGGTCCTTGAAAGTACTTGGATTTACTTTGTGCAAGAAGTTTTTTGTAAAAAACTATTTCTCCAGCCCTTCATGGCCATACATTACAATACACGCATACTGACTTGGTTGATCCACATTAGTTACGTGTGTTAAACTAGTACGATGGTCCCTGAACGTTTCAGACTCACCGTGAAACAGGCAAAAATAGGCTGAAACTGCTGAAATGTGATGCCTGGAAAATGCAAGTTTCCAGATATTTGGCTCAGCAAAGAAGATTAGAAAGAAAGTCTGGCCAGAGATCCAAAGGACCATCACTTGTCCAGGTCCAGATCCTGTTGTAAACCTGTCAAAGTGGAGGGAGAAGCAGCTGGATCTACACACAAGATGGCACTTGGGGAATCGGAAGCAGGTCGGTCCATAGAAATGTTGATTGAATGTTGGCTGCCAGCTGTTTTTAGCTCTTATTGAAATGTGAGTCCTGAAGGCTGTTGAGTTGATCTGGAGACATTTGCACCAGCTCTGCAATCGACACTCCAGTCACATCACGTTCATTTATATGGCACCTTATACAACACGTTGATTTAAAGGAGCGGTTCTCAAAGTGTGGTACGGGACAGTTGAAGCAGCCGGATTCTCAGCAAATACTGGAGGTTCTGCTCACACAGTTAATCTGGCACCACACAAGGGAATGGGCCTTAACCAGATGTTGCCAAAGGTGGTCAGCACTACTGCTGCAGCAGAACTTAAGGACCAACAGGAGATGCTCCGACCGCCTCCACACAAGCTGATTCAGGATGTTCCCACCAGGTGGAACTCGAGCTATGACAATGGTTGAGCGCTACCTTGAACAACAGGCTGCTGTTATCTCAGCACTTCCAGACAGGAGTGTTAAGAGGAACATAAAGGACATTGTTCCTCTGTCTGATGAAGATGGAAAAGTAGCTGAGGACATCATTCAGGTTCTTAAACTACTGAACATGGTCCCAGCTCTGTTGAGCACAGAACAGCTGCCAACAGTTTCAGTGATAATGCCCCTGAAACACACCATCCTGGAGTCTATGAAAGTTAGTGACACAGATCCAACAGTTGGTAAAGATGTCAAATCTGCCATTTTGTCTGACTTCATGAAAACAAACCCAGAATCTGACTCAATACTTGTGCACTTTCTTCATATGAGCACTACACTTGACCCACGTTTGAGGTCTCTGCCTTTTCTTGATGAGACCATGAGCAGCAACATCTTTAACAGCCTGATGGAGAAGATTCTGGAAAACAATCCCCAGCAGGTATTTTTGGGTTTGAATCCAAACTTTATTGAATCAATTCAATTTGACCCAAACTATTTAGTTTCCCATAGTCCTGCAGTGCATATTACTAGTAGATATGTCCTGTGGAAACCACTTTACAAATACAATATATATGGAGATTGTTTTCATTCAATTTCAGCATTTAACTCTAAACAGAAACTGAGATCATCAGAAATGAGCATCACTATGTTTGTTTTTCAATATTAACTTGAAACTATTTTGTGGCTTTGTCCTTGTTGGGCCCAGGCCTCACAGGAGCAGGTAGAAGTTCTTGGTTTTAAGTGTCCAGAAGTTGATGGAGAAGTCCCCCCTCAAATCTCCTCTTGTCTCTCACCTTTCCTTCCTGGATCCAAGGAAAACGACCTTCAAAGATGCAGGTGTGGGAATAACTAAGTTCAGGAAGGCTTTGACAAACCTTGTGCATGTCCACCGTGTAAATGAAGAAGACTGTGACGACTTAATTCGACTCTACGGTCAATTCATAGATGAGATCGTGCTGCTTCAGAGTTCACAGTTTTCCCAATTGGATCCATACGCAGACAGGGTTGACACATTTTTTGAATTTGAAGTTAACCAAGGTGTGGGAACCCTGTTTATAAAGCTGGATGTGGACCTGAGTCTGGACCTGGACCTGCGTCTAAATCAGAAATCTGGGACTAACCTTTAGTTGTTCACCACAACTGTTGTTGCTACAAATCCTGTTCATGTTGTTCTGAGTGTAATCTAAAGATGATGATTTTAACCTTTGACCCTTTTGAGGCTGAGATTAAAACTAGGAGGGGCTAGAAACTAAATTTAGATCAGACCAGATTATTGATGAGATGGGGCTGGGTTTAGGACTAGAGGGGACTAGATTTCGGACCACAGGGGATCAGGCACAGGGTTTGTGGGTAAACAAAGACCAGATTGTGGCTGCAGAAAAGCCTCCAGAGGATCAGAGGAAATAACTGTTGTTTCAGTGTTTGTCTCCTGGTCCAGGCTCCAGTTTGATGTAGAACAGGATTTAGTCTTTATCTGGATCCACTTTAGCTTCCACACAGACCTCACTAGTCTGAGTTCTGTCTGTAGAACATACAACTGTAATTCAGAATATTTCTGTTTTGTAAGACAACATGAAATCATCCTTTGTTGTGCGACCTTTATCCTGGTTCAGGTTGTGACAACACTTTAAAGTCATATTGTCTGCACTTTTTAACCCCAAATCTGGGTTTTATCTGTCCACATGTCATGGACCATCAGTCTGTGGAGATTCTCAGTCGTCCAGGGGAAGTTATCTAGAGGTCGAGTCCTGGCAACTGGACTTTTCAGTGTCAAGATAAACTGGAGGTTCCAGTCCAGCTTTTTCTCAGACGGATGAAGCCACTTGGATGGGCGGTGAAACGTTTCGACCTAAAAACTCAAAGTCCAGTTGCCAGGACTCGACCTCTAGATATGTACCATAACTCAAGAATCACTAATTACTGGAAACCAGTGCTGCCAACTCGTCAGTAAGAACAGTAGCTATTGGCTGTCCCAGAAGTCATCAGATGATGTCATCACCTAATTTGCATAATGTCGTGGCCCGTGCTGTAATTGTGATGGACGCTTTGACCAACTTCAGACATGGAAAGAAAGAGACAACTGTGATTCTTTATAAGAAATAAGGGACAGTCCAAATATTTGTACTGAGCCATATGATGGAGGACGACGGCCTGCAGTTAATAAGTTCTCAGAAATAATTACATTTGTCTTGCTTCACCTATTTATCTCCATCCTCTAGAAAGAATTGAATGTCATCAAAATGTCATCAGGCTGAGTAAATTGTACCATTATAGAAATGTGACTGCACAAGGAACGTAGTAATTTAGGAGGTGAAAATACTGTGAAGGTTCATACATGGGCCTACAAAAGGCAGGAAGTTCATCAGAGGAATCATCATGAAGAAACTATAACAGCTGAACGTCTATGAAACGTCAGTCCATAAAGCATTTTAAACAAAGGCACTTAGCTACATTTGGAAACTACATTTTATTGGAACCATGAAGGAACGAAAATGCTGATTTTTCAATGAATAAAAACTTAGAGAGTGTGGGCTGCTTCTGGATTTGGAACTGCTTCAATAATGAGGTCCAAGTTTAAGAACCCGTTAGGACTCAAACTATTTCTTACAACAATACAAATAAAAACTATTTTCTCTCTCTCTCTATTTACCAGCATTAAGTTAAAATGTTGAAACATGTTTTCCTGCCTTGCTGGATCTCGGGCTCAATGATCCATCATTTGTTTGCATTTGCCCAAACTGATTTAGAAAAATCTGAATCATTTGCAGTCGGGACGCGGAGCCGTGAAGGTCTCCAGCTGTGACTGCAGCTGGGAGGGACCGGCCTGTGGCTTTGGGACGGGGGAGGGACGGGTGTTAGGCCGAGTCCTGCCTGCACCTCGCGGGAGCGCGCTTCACCAAAGAGAAAACTCCCAACCAATAAACTCAGAGACAAAGTGTTTACAGGCCTAAGTTTCTTTTTTCAGGTTTATCAGCAATGAGAACAGATCCAGCCTAATTGGAGTCTGTGAATGTTTCATGTCACCTGTGTTTTATTGGGCTAAACTCTGTTTTAAGTCGTGTTTCCTCGTTAAGACTCAGGATTTGTTTTCCAAAGGCTGCTGGTTGTTAAGAAAAGCTTTATAGACTGATCCTCATGGTGGAATGAGGTTTTTAGGGAGGACCACTGGATGTTTGGGGTCAAATTCACATGTAAATATAAAACACATGGGACCTGTTCAGTCTAAGTGCCAGGGACAGATCGTCACTATGAGACTGGATGTTATCATTCCAAATACCGAAGTGAAACGACAAGAGGGCAGAAGACAGAACTTGGACGAAAAGCGTCAAAGTATCTTTTAGAAGGTTGGTATCATTTAGGGCAGCGCCAGCATCCTAACTGAAGTGATGCATCGAAGGACTTTTGATGGACTGTGGTCCATAAATAAGTCCATACTATTGAAAACAGTCCATCATCTTATTAAACTGCTAGTCATTTAAATGTCATGTCAAACTACCAGTATAGGTTCACTTTACTGCTAACACATATAGCTAGGGAGGCAGGCCCCATATCAGAACCCTTAAATATAAACATTAAGAGAACATCAACTTTATCAGTCCCTGAAGGAGCACTCAGGTTAGGTGTCACATTAATTCACATGTCAATGACTGTTACCATTAAAAAGAATCTGTTATTAATTAGCTGCCCCTTTACTAACATTTGGAAAAAGGGCAGGTTTTGGCCTTGGCCAGTCATTTCCAGTGGGGACATGTCACAGGTTCAGTTTTTTCCAACACGTCTTCTAGGAGGACGTCTTTACTATATTAAGGGACCGGACAGGGACGTAAGAGCAAAAGTGGTTTGTGGTGTTGAGGAAGCCGACGCCACTTTTGCTGCATTTCCTGACAGCCCAGCAGGAGGTCACAGTGGCCAGAAAAAGACCAGAGGTGCCATTTCAAAACGTTCCTTCTGGCCTGGAAGGACCAGGGACATGGACAGATGGGTAAGAATGCACTTTGTTATTTCCAAATCAGTCATTTCACCCACTAGTTCATGAATCATTTCATGAGTTCTGATGTATTTGAACACATAACCAGACTGAAGGACATTTGGTGCTTGTGTGGGACATTGCAGTCCAATGGAGTCAGTCATTAAATGTTCCCCAGCACATTATCTTTAAGTGACTGCATCATAGTGTCAGCTGAGACTAAATGAGTTGGCAACCATTGGCAATGAGGGTTGGCAAACTGTACCAGACATAATATGTTAGAGTCCCAGTTTGCTGTTGTTCTGACCTCATCATGCATCTATGTTTTATACAGGTGTCAGAATGGATGGTGTGCCAGTCAGCCCAGCACATGATAAAGCAGGAGGTTCAGTTCACTCCTATGAAGGTGTTCATGTTTCTATCAGATATATTGTTACTGTGAGACATGGTCAGATGGTCCCGATGCCCCGATACCTGTGCACAGCTTAAACACATTGTGTTAGACAGGTTTGGAGCTTGTTGGGATGGACCTGACTGGCAGGTTGGCTGAAACCAAAAGTGTCTATCAATATGTGTGTGATGACTGACTACTACACTAAATGGCCACAAGCCTGTCCTCTGCAGTCAAAGGTGCAGAAGAGGTTACACAACAAATTCTAAAGTTTGTGGATCAGTTTGATTTTGAAGAATAGACCCCTGAGGAACCCCACATTTCATTTTTGTTCGCTCAGACTCGTAGTTACCAAGTGAGACAAAATAGTCTCTATCTTGTAAATAAGATTTTAGCCAATTTAACACTGAGCCAGTTTCTCCCACCCACGTTTCTAGTCTATGAAGCAGCACATCATGATCAACTGTGTCAAATGCAGCACTGAGATCCAGTAGTACTAAAACAGGTTTTGGACTCATCATTATTTAAATGTAAATCATTTAAAATTTTAATAAGTGCAGTCTCTGTGCTGTGGTGTGAGTGAAATCCAGACTGAAGTGCATTAAAAAGATTGTTTTTCACCATAATATATATATATTTGTTGAGAAACTACTTTTTCAATTATTTTTCCCAGAAATGGAAGATTTGATATTGGCCTGTAGTTACTTTCTGCTGAAGCATCTAGATTAGGCTTTTTAAGAAGAGGTTTTATAACAGCAGTTTTTAAGGCCTGGGGAAACTGCCCTGACTGAAGAGAACTATTGACAATCTGCAATACATCTGGAGCTAAGCTGTTAAAAACCTTTTTATAGAAATTTGTTGGTAAAATATCAAGGCAGCATGATGTAGATTTTAATTGCCAGAGCTCTGTGATCAAGGAGATCAAACTGTTCTAGATTCACTGGAGAACAAGGAGGCACAGGTGATATTGTCATGTTCCTAGGACTGCAGCTAGATATAGAGAGAGAGACACACACACACACACACACTCTCTGTGAAGTGAGAAGCCACCAGCACCACCAGTGATGCTCTGGTGTACACTGGTGCTCCAGTATCCTCACACAGACCTTCATCTTTGGAAATGAAACCTGTTTGTCTCCTTCAGTCACTTTCACTCCAGCGGTTCTTTTCTCTCTTTACAAAGCTGAGCTTGACATTTAAAGAATAAATGTGGGAGCAAGAACGTCATGAACAACAGACACGTCGTCGCCAAGAAATGCAAAAACACCAAAAGTGCAAACAGTTTTTGTATAGACCTGATTCAGATTCATGTCATGATGAAAAAATAAAAGCAGTTGAGTTTTTAAAGCAGTGACAGGGACTGAGTGTGTTTTCCTGACTGATACTATCAACTGGGTGTTTCAGCAGGTCTTGAACTTTGTGGTCTGTCACCTCAGCTTTTCTGAGACCAGGAAGGACCTGGCTGTGGACTTACAATGAGGTGAAGTGACGCTGCAGAAGCTGTTTGCATTTCATCTCTATCTGCACCACACAGGCCTTGATGTGTATTTCAAGCTGACAGGCCAGAAGACATTTTAGCAGCTTGTTGATCCACATTCAACCAGAATTAGTTCTTTTTTATGACAAATGTAAATGAAAATGGTTTAATTTGCCCCTGACAAATAATTAATTAGTAAATTATCAAAGAAATGACCCTTTGCTACTGTAGCACCAACATTTCTCACCGTGAACCTTATATAAGAAATTACCAACATATGAGCAGGAATAAAATAAAGATACACACCAGGCAACTGGTCAAAAAGCTGCTTTAAGTGTTGAATTATTGCTGATTTAATAAATCACTAAATCACTAATCAAGAATATGATTCTGATTCTTAAGTTTCTTTGAGTTGACAAAATGCCAAAATGACCTTCATGTCCCTGTGAGAGCCGTCTCAGGCATATTCTGGTAAACCAGAGCCAGCACTGTCAGCCTGAAACACTGTGTCATATGAGGACATTACACTGCACTAATGAGCTGGAACAATTAGCTGCTCACACTAGAGAGTTTAATTGAACAGTTACCAAGATGAGAAAGGTCTTTCTCACACACACACACACACACACACACACACACACACACACACACACACACACACTCCTGGAGCAGCCATTCACACTAGAGGTGCTTGAACAATGGCCTCCTGTAGTAATGACTTAAGAAACTGAGTTTTCTGTGTTGGCCTGATACCCTGAGATATTTCCTGGCTGTTGAACACACAACACTCAGGCCTCTTCACAGGAGAAACTGCTCCTGAGGACTTTCAATGGATGGCCCCTGGCAGTGTGTGTGTGTGTGTGTGTGTGTGTTTAGTGTTGATGTTGTACGGTACAAGTGTGTGTGATTTGTCTTGTGCACTTGATAAAAAGATGAAATGACACTTTTATAAGAGCCTGCTGTTGGCTCACTGTCACACTACACAGAGCAATAAAGTGCTTTGATTGGCTAAAGCTCAGACTAGTTATTGATTCATTGATCGATTTGTTGATCTGCTCATCTGGCAAATTATCCTGATGGTCAAAGCTGAACTGTTATTCAGGAGAAATCTCCATGAGACATCATTTTAACTTCAATCATGATTTCATTTATTTCCTATTAGAGAGACTAACTACCTTCACTGCTTTAAGTGTTTTTATTATGGTGCTTTAACATTTTTCATCCTGACAGACTCAACTCAGTGAAACCAACTTGTATAAAAGCTTTAAACCAACTGACTGTTGTGCTGAACATATACTATAAAATTACAAGAACAGAACAGACACATAAGGTGATGTGGTTAGAAGTGACAGACGCATCCCAAACATCACGTGTCTGATTTACAGTCAGTATGTTTATTTCTCCATGACACAGTCTCCATTGTTTCTGTGGAAGGATTCCTACCACAGGTCCAGTGGATCCAGAACATCCATGTACATGTACAGATTTCCATAAACCCCAACACTGCAGTGAAATGTCACAGCAACAGAAACAGCAGAAAACTACAGACAAAGAAGTTGGACCCGCTACAATAAGACCAGGACTCAGCTGGTCTAAATGCTGAAATGCTGTTTATTTGGCTGTAAGCAGGAAGTCAGAGCAGGTGCTGAGGCTGGAAAACTCCTCACTCAGTGATCTGTAAATCCTTTTCTCTGTAGGTCTCGGGGTCGGCCGCCTTCCTCTGAGCTGCTGGAGGAAAATCAGGAAACTGTCAGAAAACCTGGATTAGTTCATTATAGTGAGGCTGTTTTGTTCTGAATGGACTTTCTCTTTGGAAATAAGTAGTTTTCCATTCAAATGTTTACATACGTGTTTTTCTGTGACGCATTTCTTTGAAATCATGTTCTGGATTTTGGTTTATCGTGTTGTTTTCATACATATTAAAAATACACATCAAGTGAAAAATAGGACTTCAAATTATTGAGCTGTGGACCTATGTGCTATTTTGATTTAGCATCTGACATTAAAGGTGTTATATGTCCTATATAATTCAAGAAGACAGGCACCCTGGTCCCCCAACAGATCAGCAGTCTATCACAGGCCTGACACACGTTCACATCCACACCTGCAGACACTTTAGTCACCAACCAACCTGAAGAGCATGGGTGGACATAAAGGTTGGACTTTGATCCACCTTGAATCTTCACAGACACTTAATCAGCCTAAAGATCCATAAAGATCCACATTGGTTGTTAAAATGTTCAGCAAATGGAAAAAATAAAAAAACACCAACCTCAGTTTCCGTTTCCTTCTTCTTCTTCTCCTCTTTCTTCTTCTTCTTCGGCGGGTGGCAACCATCAAAACAGGTGCATTACCGCCACCCTCTGCATTTTCTTCTTCTTTTGTTTAATGGCAGTTTTCAAGCCATCTAGGGGACATTACCGCCACCCCCGAGCAGGAACATGGACATAGACAGGGTCCAAACAAACCTTATCTCTGCTAGAACCAATTTTATTTTCTACCGAACCTTAGAATTTATTAATAATCCATCCATCCTCTAGACCCCCTTAGTCCTAACCAGGGTCCCAGGGATCTGCTGGAGCCTGTCCCAGCTCTCTTTGGGTGAAAGGCAGGGGTCCACCCTGGACAGGTCCCCAGTCCATCACAGTTATTAATAATCTGATAATCCCTCTCGGATTATTAGCACCGGTAAAGGAAATGACCAATGAAAAGGAGTGAGCCAATCATGAACCAGGAGCCGTGCGCAGTGGGCGTGGCCGTCCAATCACCGCCATTTAAATCCTGCGCGCCAGGTGCTCAGGTGTTCGTCAAGTCCGCCGCAGAAACACGCAGCCCGCTGAAGCCGCACAACTAAAACACGAACCTTTTCTCCTTCGGCCCAAACACGTTGTTTTGGAGCCGGATGAAGACGGAACAGCGCCTTGACCTGTCCTTAAACACAAGAAGAAGAACTGAGCGACCAGGTTCGGAGGCACAGACGCGGGAAATGTGCAGATAAAACGTCATATTCATCGGAACAGAGCTGGGTCTGCAGGACCAGGGACCCAGAGTCTGTCAAAGGTGAGACACCGAGTGTTTGTTTATCAAAGACACTTTGTTGGTTCGACCCTCCCTCATTGTTTGTCTGGACCTGCTACAGGTGCGTCAGGTGTGTGACGCCCCAACACGTAGAGCAGCGCGGCCTCATGGCGGACTGAGCGTCAAACTGCCTCCATAAAACCACGTCGGACCAAGACCAGACCTCGGGTCTGCTACCTGTGGATCCATAAGGGCCCTGAACACTGATTGACCAAGGTGAGCTTGTCCTTTACATCAGTCAGGTGTAAAAACCTGTGGCGGCTCAGTGAGACGCAGTTTTAGCCATGAGCCCTGTTAGCAGGCCCACCGACGGTCGGTTGTCCTGGACCCACGATGACCCACTAACTTTTATATAAGCTGCTGGACTCATTAGTCACAGTCCAACTTTATTTAGTTGCCTGCTCATAAAAGCTGCTTTTTATCTTTCTGATGTTTCTGGATAAAACAGTTTTACTTTCTCTCCCTAAAATACAAAAAAGGAGCCTAGAAAAAGTCAAAGCAGAAAGTGACAGTGAAGATGTTGAAGCAATAAATGAACCAAACTCCTGGACCCCATGAGACCAGACTGACTGTTGTCCTTTCTCTTTCCAGATCCCTGTCCACTGTGAGGTCTGCCAAATAGTAAGGACGTTGTTTTCTAGTCATACTTGGCCACCATGACTCTGTCTCTGTCCTGTCCTGGCCCCTGGGCCAAAGAGAAGCCTGTAGTGGTTGTTTTAGTGGTCTCTGTGCAGGGCTTAGGGTCAGGGTCTTTCTCTCCCATCATGAGGCCTGTGTTCAGGTTCTTGGTGCTACAGGTCAAAGGTCGAACATGGCCATGGTGCCATGGGTGCTCCCTCCCTCCCTCCCCCACTTTCCAGTCATGGCGGCCTTGTATCATCTTTAAAATCCTCTCTGTGCGATCTAGCACCTGTCCTTAACTCTATCCTTATTTTTTATTTTTGCCACCAAGCCCATGAGCCGCCAACATCCAGTCTGTCCCATCAAATGGCTGCCCATAGTCAGGTGAGAGCGGCCGTCTGTGGTTTGTCGTCAGACCAGGGGCAGATGTTTGGATGTTTGTCTCAGCCTGTTGTTTGGAAGGTGTTGTGTCATTGAGGGCTGAGCTTAGTGTGACCTCTGTCTCTTTCTGCCCCAAGATGGCCCCTAAAAAATACTAAAATAAAAAACTAAACAGAAACACAAACAGCTTTTAAAAAACAAGTCTAGATAACCAGTGTGGCCATTAGAACAATGCGTCGTTACTAAAAGGCTCCTTTAGGCCACAACACCCAGCCGGTCAGCTCTCCGTCCTCCTCGTCGTCTGTTGCCTGACTGGCCGGCTCTCGTCTGGACACACACTCTCCGTCTCCACAATAATAATCTGTTATGACGACAATGATAATAACAAACAATAACAATATTAATAACGTTGTGAACTGTGCCTCTCTCTCTCTCTCTTCCTGTTGTTGGTTGTGTAGTGAAGGTGTTTGGTCTTGGCTGTTGTGGCTGAGGGTTGTTGTTGTTGTGGTAGTCAGCCTCCTCTTTCTCTTCTCTCTCTCCAACATAGTTTTTTATATATATAATATATAGTCTGTGCAGTTTGAATCAATGTTTGTGGACTAACTGTTATAGTTTGGTTCCATCTGCTCTAAAACAAAAGGCATGATGCCAAAATAAAATAAAAACAATTATAAAATAAAAATAATAAAAGGTGTGGTTGTGCTTCTGGTTCTAGTGTGTCCCAACACTTATCGGTTCCACACATCTCTCTCTCTCTCTCTTTCTTCCTCTCGCGTTACCGTGTTTTTGTTTCAGCCTCCAGTGGATCTTCAGCCTGGGTCTACATGAGGTAAGGGTGACAAGGTCACATGGTAAGTGGTTCTGTGATGTGGTTTGTGATGTTTGCGGGCACTGTGCTGTAATTCACGTCGAATAACCGCCTGCTGTCAAAAAGGGCCGAGAGGGGAGGGTTGTTCGATCTGGTCTGCGGTCACGGTGCCACGGTTCGTGTCCAGTGACCCCCTGCTGTTCTACAGCCGAGGGCTGTTGGACAATCCTCCCCTTCGGTCAGTAACTTTAGCACAGCGTGGCCACCGGTCGCTCCGATAGACCGACTTAGGTCAGTGTTTTAAGGACTTAAAGCAGTGACCTAAGCATGAGAGGTTTGTTCTGTGCTTTCTCATGTGGAGGCACGAAACAAACAAAAACATTAGCTCTAAATATGTTAGTCAGTGTAGATACGTCATAATAACACAAACTAAAAAGATCCCAACCTGTCGTTTGTTATTTTGACTGCCTTGTCATTTCATCTGTCACGTTAGAAATAATTAGTAGTTTGTGATTTTGATGCCTTAGTTATTTATTATGTGTCTCTACCAATAATGAGTTATTTTTACTGCCCTGCCACTTATTTGTCTCCATTTCTGTCTAATCTATAATTCATCTTTATTTCCATTAAGCGGCTGGGCTGGTGGTGCCAAGAGAACCGACCTGTCGGTTTTGGCTCAGATAGGTCTGTCAGTTGTTGATCTAGAGTCAGTGGTGCTAGAAGTCCTGTTGTCTGTTGTGGTGTCAGAAGATCTGACTGGATTATTTTAGCTCCAACAGGCCTGGTGGTTGTTGAGTGTTAGGGGTCTGGTCTGTTGCCTGTTGTGGAGCTTAGAGGTCTGACCTGTGTGTTCTGGCTCCAGTAGGCCTGTTGTTGCACTGGTGGCTGGGTTGGTGTTGGTCCAGCTCTGTCTCAATGCAACTCTTTCCTCCTCTCACTGTGCGTTTGAACTTTGACCTCAATGTCTACATGTGTGTCTGTCCAAGTTCAGTTTTGTGTATAGCACCAAATCACAACACAATCATCTCAAGACACTTTACAAAAACAGAAACCCCAACAAATCCCTTATGAGCAGCACTTGGTGACAGTGGGTGCATCGGTTTATATGTTAGCATGTCTGTGTCTGCATGTCCGTCCGTCTGCGTCAACGTGTCCGTCTTTACGTTTGTTTGTTGGAACCAGCTGGAACATGAAGCCCCAGGAGTCTCTCTGAAATTGGTAAGGCACTGATCCTTTAAAGGAACTTTGTTCTTCCAAATGTCTGTAAATCCTTTGATGCATCTGTAAGTCCCTTGTTCTTCTACAGGTGCATCACATGAGATGCTCAGACACAATTGGGCCATATTGGCTGCTGGATGGTGTGACAGAGATCCACAACCTTTGTTCCTGAAAAACTTTGTTCTTGCAAAGAAAACTAGAGAAAGATACCAAACCACATCTAGATTCAGGAGGACCTTGGAAACTGATCCAGGAAGGTGAGTGACAGCCTGAACTATAACTTATCCAGCCATGTGTTAGTTGTTGGCTCTGATGGGTCTGGGAAGCAGTTTTAGTCCAACATTAACCCTGTTAATCAATGTTTTGGATCAGATTCCAGATTAGAAAATGTTGTTGCACTAAATATTGAACAGATGTTCTTGGTGCAGTGATGAGTAGCAGGCACATCTGGGGTCCGTATTCCTTGAGACTGAAGAACCTGGCCTCCAAGAAGCACCACCATCCCTCAGCTTGTCGCTGTCTGACGTTCTACAGGGGCTGGAGTTTAGCTGCTAACCATCAGACCACCACCTTCTGGCACTGGATCCATGGTCAGGCTTCCAGACACAGTCCTGAGGGAAGTATTGTAGAGTCTGTCTTTGTTGTAGAAAGTCAGCAGACTAGTTACTAACAACTGAACTAGTCCACGTTAGCATATGCTATATCAGGACTATGATAGTTTTGGGTTTCATGATTCTGTTTGTCCAAGTGTGGTTTGAGACTGGCTTTACTGTGCCTTATATTGTTAGATTTGAACTGTTCAGCCATTAGTCGATCAGGCTTTGATCATGATTTGCTCATTGTATGAATTGTAGAGTGATGACCAGGGAAGTCTTGACAGGGTCAGATTGGGATTGTCCAAAGCAGGAAGTTAGTGTGTTGTAATGTTGAGAGTAGTCTTGTTGTTGATCATCACCACCCAAATTCTGATAGAAATCCAATGTTGGTAGTACCTGAGGATTCAGTCTCTGGGTTGTCTCTCTGCCAAGCTTCATCCCCAAGCAGAACCTCCAATCCTGGTGAGGTCCAACTTTGCGTTTCGGTTCTGGGGAGGCTTCCCAGCAGGGGATCTTATCCCACCCCTGTAAAGCGTTCCGTCACGGTCGCTGGGATATATCGGACGGTTTTGTATGTGTCTGTCGGTCGACGTGGGCCCAGCCAGGACTGGATTTCTGGTGTTGGGGACATCAAGCCTGGCAGAGACAGACAATTCAGACAACTGGACTGAAGCTGTTGGACACGTGGTTTGTGTCTTAGTTTAATTTTCCATCTAGTGGTGATGTTGACAGTTATGGCTCTGCAGACCTGATTAGTTTGAAATGTACAGGTTGACACCATGTTGAAGTATCGTCAGGGTTAACATCAGCGTCGACATTAGTTCTGAAATGCTATTTCCAAAAGTTGATCTGAGTCCAGTCAGACTCAGACAGGTTTTATCCACAGATGTGGATCAGAGAGACATCAGAGTCAGGCTACTGGAGGTTTAGTTGTTGCATAACGACACAGGATGTAGGCACATAATGTAGACTCCTGGTTTGGAGCCAAGTGCCACGGTTGTGCAGTTTCCAAAACCAGACCAGGATCCCTCTGGTTTTGTGAATCAGCTGACTGTGGTGCTGCTGTGATCCTACTTAGACAGAAAGTGATGCTGACATGTTTCAGGGAAGGAAGCTTCAGCTGTCCCACATCAGCCTGATGCAGAGCAGACTACATGAAGGCAGCTTGGATCAGTAGGTTGTTGTGCTGTTGGACAGTCTCTCACCTCCACTCATGTGTTAGAGCTGCTTTTCAAACCATAGGAACTAACTAGTCTTTATTTCCTGTTCTGAACAGACTCAGTTGGACTCGGTTATTTCTCTAGAAGCTGAACAGACCAGACGGTTTGTGGCGTCTGCTGCTTTCAAACGCTTCGCTAGTGTCAGAGAAAATGAGCAGTTTGAGGTAGTGAACAGGTCTACAGCTCAGATGGACTCAGCCTTGCTGGATCTTACTGGGTTTGAGGTCTTTGTCTCTGGCCAATGTTGAACAGACAGAAGGGTGGGGGTGTCTTGTGTGGCCTCTGTGTTTGCTAACATACAGCTCACTGCTGCCGTGAGCCCATAGCTGAAAACTGACAGTCAGATCTTGTAGTTGCTGTCAGATGTTATTAACAGGCCTGACTGTGGTCACACATTTAGTGTACAAGGCTTCAGTTGGTAGAAAGTCTAAAGAAGAGCTTGTGTTCCTGTAGAATTCCCCCATTACTCCTCAGGACCCAAAGCCAGAACTAGAAAATTTGATAAACATTTAAAAGAAAACATCTAATTTGCTTCCTGTTTTGAAAAGTTGCAGTTCACCCACAAACCATGAGGAGACGGAGGCTGAAGCAGGTCAGCAGGGTCCTGTGCAGGAGAAAACGACGTGAGACTCTGACCAGATGTGTCCTGGATGAGGCTGAAGACGACCACGGTGGACCAAACCGTCCTTGATGACAACGTCCCTGCATCTGTTGACCCACTGATGTGTTCAGGTACATCATCTACTTCTGTTAAACCTTCACCTGCTTTGTATCGTTCAGGATTATTGACAGATTGTTTCTTTCTGGTTGGTCCAATTAAAGGAAACCTGTGATGGGGCCATGTTGTCACCAAACCCTGCCCTCCACCTTCACCTCCAGATCTCCCATCAGACCTGTTGGAATAAAACTCTGATCCATGGGACTGAGCTCAGAAAAGGCAGGAAGTGAACTGTCTGCATGTAGGATGGAGCTCCAACTCACCTGTTGAACATTTTTGTATGAACTGTGTTTCACCTGCACAGGACAGAGTTGATGTTTGTTAGTCCATGGTGGAGGTCTCAGGGCAGTGTTGATATGAGCAGACTTTGATTCTCCAAAGCAGGAGTTAAATGATGTTGTAGTTTTCAGAGTAGTTTTGTCTTGTCATTGATCATCACCCAAATTTAATAGAAATATAATCTTGGTTGCACTTGAGGCCATTAGTCGATCAGGCTTTGATCATGATTGGCTCATTGTATGAATTGGAGAGTGATGACCAGGGAAGTCTTGACAGGGTCAGACTGGGATTGTCCAAAGCAGGAAGTTAGTGTGTTGTAATGTTGAGAGTAGTCTTGTTGTTGATCATCACCACCCAAATTCTGATAGAAATCCAATGTTGGGTGTACCTGAGGGTTCAGTCTCTGGGTTGTCTCTCTGCCAAGCTTCACCCCCAAGCAGAACCTCCAATCCTGGTGAGGTCCAACTTTGCGTTTCGGTTCTGGGGAGGCCTCCCAGCAGGGGATCTTATCCCACCCCTGTAAAGCGTTCCGTCACGGTCGCTGGGATATATCGGACGGTTGGTACGTGTCGGTCGGTCGACGTGGGACCAGCCAGGACTGGGTTTCTGGTGTTGGGGACATCAAGCCTGGCAGAGACGGACAATTCAGACAACTGGACTGAAGCTGTTGGACACGTGGTTTGTGTCTTAGTTTAATTTTCCATCTAGTGGTGATGTTGACAGTTACGGCTCTATAGAACTGATTAGTTTGAAATGTGCAGGTTGACACCATGTTGAAGTATCGTCAGTCTGTTAATATCAGAAATGCTGTTTCCAAAAGTTGATCTGAGTCCAGTCGGTCTCAAACAGGTTTTATCCACAGATGTGGATCAGAGAGACATCAGTCAGGCTACTGGAGGTTTAGTTGTTGCAGAACGACACAGGCGGACCGGACACAGGATGTAGGCACATAATGTAGACTCCTGGTTTGGAGCCAAGTGCCATGGTTGTGCAGTTTCCAAAACCAGACCTGGATCCCTCTGGTTTTGTGAATCAGCTGACTGTGGTGCTGCTGTGATCCTACTTAGACAGAAAGTGATGCTGACATGTTTCAGGGAAGGAAGCTTCAGCTGTCCCACATCAGCCTGATGCAGAGCAGACTACATGAAGGAAGCCTGGGTCAGTAGGTTGTTGTGCTGTTGGACAGTCTCTCACCTCCACTCGTGTGGTAGAGCTGCTTTTCAAACCATAGGAACTAACTAGTCTTTATTTCCTGTTCTGAACAGACTCAGTTGGACTCGGTTGTTTCTGTAGAAGCTGAACAGACCAGACAGTTTGTGGCGTCTGCTGCTTTCAAACGCTTCACTAGTGTCAGAGAAAATGAGGAGTTTGAGGTAGTGAACAGGTCTACAGCTCAGATGGACTCAGTCTTTCTGGTTTGAGGTCTTTGTGTTTGAAGTATTGTTGTAAATATTTTATGTTGTGACTGACTTCCTGTGAACTGACTTAATGTTTGAGGTTAGTCTGTAATTGTCTAGTTCAGTCTTGGTAATAAACATCTGACTTCAGTTCAGAATTTCTGTTGTTCTTTGGCTCACGTTTCTGTTCCACAGTCGCAGGTTCTTTATTTACTGTTGATCTCCACAAGAAGGTTCATGAAGTGAATATCACACATCCTGATGTATATTTTCATAAACAGTTTGAGTTAAAGTTGAAGAAAACTGTTTTTACAGATTTGAAGTTGAGATGTTTTTATAACAAAGATCAGTGTAAACAGACATAAAAACCCAGCTCACTGCAGACCTTAAAGATCTGGTTCTTCTGATTGTCCTTAAAATCTGTTTTGCATTGCTCCTATAAAGCAACAGGGTCGACAGTCTCAGGATCTTGGACTTATGAGTCTGAGTTACTTAAATCTCTTAAGAGTAAATCACCAAACTAACCAAAAAAATCTTTCATTTCTTGTGTGTTCCCTCTGTTCTGCCTGGTGACGTCTTTAAGGACCCATTACCACAGTGTTTGGATTTCAAAATGTTCTTTTAAAAAATCCTGGTCTTGCACTTTTCGCTGCATCAGTTAAAATTGCAGCAGGTGGTTCTGCAAAGTTACTGCTGAACATAAATGACAAACCAGGCTCATCTGACAGTTGAGGTTGTGCAAAGAGGAGAGTTAGGAGACAGATGGTTTAGTTTGAAGATTCACTTCTGCTCTTTATTTGGTGTCAGGGTTTTATTTGCTCAAGTCAGGCAGATGCTGCAGCTCAGTTGCTCTTTGCAGCCTAATGAGCTGAGAAAAATGGCGACTCTGGCTTCCACAAATTACTTTCATATGCAGAAATTCCTTCTGCACTTAATTCCCCTCAGTGTGTTAATATATTCACCAATAAACTACAAACTCTCATCTGAAAAGCTAAAAACAATTATTGAAGAAGTTGCCAACTTTCTGTCACCAGCAGTGAGAAAGTTCATGAAGCTGATTATTTGTGAAATAGCAACAAAATGCAGGATCTTGTGGTTCTGATCAGTATTTGGGTTTGATTAGTTTTGCTCTCAGTGCAGGAGCCAGTGTGGCAGAATGAAAGTCTGTTGTCCAAAGATATGGACAGACAGTGAGACATGACACCTGCTTCGATTCATGTGGCCAAATACAGATTGTAGTGTTTTTACTCTGCGTGTGAGCATGTCCACACTGAAATATTTCATACAGCGACTGAAACGTGTCCTGGAGCTTTTTCTTTTGGTTTTTAGATCAGCATCATTTACAAGATGGACATAAAGTTGAATCCAGAACTTTGGATTAGTGGATTAAGGTCAAAGGGTTTATCCTTCAACCTTTGCTACTTTCTATTTTCCAATGTGCAAATGTTAGTTTTTGACATTCAAGCTTTATTCTTCTTAAGTTCTCGGTTCAACTTGCAAACCAGGTCGGTTTTGGAGGAGCTGCAGACCCACATCGTTACTTCACCTTTCCAGGCCTTGCACAACAACGGTTGACGGTGTCTCTTTAAAACTGTTGCTTCTGCTCTTGGCTTCCAACCATGTGACTGATGCCCAGCAAGGAAGCTTCAGCTGTTTCAAACGTAGATGTCACATGATTTCCCCAACAAAATCAGTTTCTTCCTGTTTGGGAAAATTATAGCGTCTAGCTTGGAGTTTTCTTTGTTTTTTGTGTGAAATGAAACATGTTTGTGAGCTGAGTTAATGAATTTGGTCTTTATATAGAAGCAGTGAGATGAGCACACAGACAACACTTTGGTCAACCAGTTTGATTTGTAGGCAATAAAAAAACTGTTTTAGAAAATCAGGGTAAATGCACTTTGAGCTGCAGGTCAAACATTCAGCATCTGCAGGTCAGTTCAAGACAGACATGATCAATCAAAGGTCAACGTGGTGATCAGCTGTTTGGATGCTAATGATGCCTTGGTGGGTGGACCAGTCCCACCGTGAAGTAACGGAAGCTTGTGAAGTGTGTGTGTGTATCTATGTCTGTGTGTGTGTTCAGTGTCTGAAGAAGGAAGGACAAAAGGTGAGTGTCTTCCTGCAACAGACTTGGTCTTTGCAGGTCCAGTGTGGAGCCAAAGTTGTTTGTCAGGCCTCATGTATCACTTTCATGCCTCTAAGGACTGAAGCCACAACAGAGCAGACGCTTCACTTGTGGAAAACCAGCTGTGACAGAGGCCAGAGTGACAGCAGGGTGGACTCTGCCTTTGTTTGTGTTTACCACAGAGGAGTCAGCAGAGCCAACCTTTCTATAGTCCCTTTAAAACCTCCCACTGTCCCTCTGTCTCTAACCCCCACCTCTCTCATCAACCATCTCAGGGGGGAAGCTTGGGAAACGGACTTTTCCATTTTTGCACAAAGGTCCACTGTGGGACCCTTTTACTGTGTCTCTCTATTGAACAGCAGTGGGACTGGCTGACGTCTCCATGTCAAGCATGTGGGGAAAAACACACATTCTGGGCTACGGTCTAGAATCATATGTTAGGATAGATGATGTTGTATGAAAGCAAAGTATTTGGCAGCTACAAAGCTGATTATAGAGTTATAAAGATTTCACACATGTATTTCTTTGCTTTTAAATCTCATTTCTTTCACAGTTATTTGATAGTTTGGCAGGAAAGTGAAACTTGTAAGATGCCAGAACTTGCCAGATGACCCAAACAAGGACTGTCCATGTTCCAAGCATATGTGACCAGTCAGTCACCAGAACCCTTGAAATAACTAATATGTCAGAAAGCTTATATAGCAAATAAGAAGTGACAGTGTGGGCCCATAAATACACTGATGCTCCTTTTCATTAATAGAGTATCGACAGGACATTTTGAAATATAAATCTTATCTGGCATTAATCTGGAAATGTCTAAAGGATTATTTGCTTAGTATATTGAAGAAAAACTATATTAGTGAGGATTAATGTGAAGATAATGAGTCTAAAATATGTGAATCTCAAACCTCCAGGAGATTAGACAGCAGATAAGCCCTTAAATTAAAGCTGCTTCATCCTAGTACCTTCCTGCTTCCTCATCCAGAGGTAGTTTGCCTGAACATGTGTGAGTTCTCATGTCACTCGAGCACTCAGGCAGTTTTGCTGTTTGGGGCTCAGAGAAATGTTTAGATGTGATGTAACATGTTTCTTTGTATGGGAACTACAAGAACGCCAAAAATGTAGCACGTGCACGTAGGAGTCTGCTGCCTTCTACATCCACTAACATCGAACGTTGCTGCCCTTTGGAGTCAGCACACGTCACATCCATCCGTCCATCATCCACCACTTATCCAGGTACACCGAGGGTCACGGGGGCACGGAACCAATCCCAGCTGACATTTGGCGAGAGGTGGCGTTCACCCTGGACAGATCACCGTCTGTCACAGGGCTGACAGGTGCAAACACTCATCTACAGACAGTTTAGAGTCACCAGTTACCCAACCCCAAACTGCAGGTCTTTGGACTGTGGGGGGAAACCAGAGTAGCCAGAAGAACCCCAGACAGAGACTGGGAGAACATGTAAACTCCCCACATAAAGGCTCCAGGGTCGGTCCAGCAAATATAATTTCCAATTCAAATGTCTTTACAAACATGTTGGCTTTATTCTACCTGTCAGTTTCAGCCAGGATGTCAGGGGTCTGTCATTCTTAGTTTGCAGCATATAAACAACCATGGACATAGTGGAAGGCCCCACAATAGCATCAGAAATAGCCCCAATAATTTTTGGTGCCCATATGTCACGTATGTCTTGGCAAATAAATCGTTTTTATAACGTTTCCAGTCAGTGATTGAAAGACTTGGGCTTCTGCCATTTGTTTGGATTATAGTGCAAGACAATTAACTACAAATGTTGAACTGGACAAAAACCTCTGTTGTAGTCTTTGGTGTGTCAGTGTCAGTTTGAACAAATGATGCCACACTGACAAAGGCTCTGAAGAGTCATCTCAGTGTGAATCTTGAGAGAAACTCCCAGTAAAAAACCCCCAAGGATTATTTATTCCTAATTTGGCTGTTCTATAAAGCTGGAGTCTTGTAAGGAACATGACTCAGCATTTCATTCCAGCTGAGGTGAGTTACATTTAGAGGACAGGAGCTTCTCTTCATGTTGCATGGATAGTCTCTGAATCACTTACAGGATGAAAAGAGGAAAAACATGATTCATTATATGAAAAGTTGACTTTGCTAATATGTTTACAAAGATCATTGAACTGGCAAAGGTTTTGTGTATGTGACACTGGCCAATTGTTGTTGGATTATGTTCTTTTCCCTGAAGTGATTCACTTAATACGACAGTAAATAGCCTGATAACCCATAACTAGAAAACTGCATTTCCTGTGGAAGATGCGTGTGAATGCTGAAAGCTGGATGAAGCTGCCCAACAAGGCTGAAAATGGCTGAAATGCATTGCTGAATAAGCTGAAGGCTGAAATGCTGAAGAATCCTAGAAGCTGAAATGTAAAACTGGAGATGGAAGCTGAACTTGTTCACCTTAAAAACTATTCAACATTGCTGGAAAGGCTGAAAAGAGAACGATATGATGAAGTAGAAATAAATTGGCTTTCAATTGCTAAAGAAAGAAATTTTCAACTAATATAAAAGTAGTAGTGTATAATATAACAAACCCTCCTCTGATAAACTCTGTGACCTGTGACCTCTGACCTCTACACAAACGTCTTCACAGAGAGAAGAACAGTGGAGTTTCTGTGGAGGAGCTCCGGTCCTGTCAGAGCAGCACTGTCCAAAGTAAGACTGTCCATCTGTCTGCTGATGTCCTGGTCTCTGAAAACAGGACGTCTTGTTTCATCCTGTGGTTGTTCTCTCACACAGCATCGACATTTAAGAGGATTAGAAACGTCACAAAAACCTTTTCTGTCCTCAGATTCTTTCTCTGGTCTCAGTGTTTTGCTTTTTTCAGAAGAGGAGACCAGGCGTGTTCAGGTTCATATAGTTGGTGTAGTAGCTGGAAAAAGAAAATCACAAACTGTTTTAAAGGTTTTCTCATCTGGACACCAGAATTACTGAAGATCATCAAGTTAATTAATGAAAAATGTGTTAAAGTCATTTTCGTATCAACAAACAAACCTGATAAAAATATTTTGGAGTCATCCAGTTGATGCTGGAGTTGTGAGGATTTCAGGTGAAGCTGCTGTCAGTCTGAGGACTGAGGAACCAGAGGGAAGGATTTGAGGAGGCTTTTCTCAGCAGAGGAGACCAGGTGTGTTCAGGCTCAGGATGGACTTTCCCCAGGGTTTGAGACCCAGCTAGCTGACAGAAAAGTAAATCAAAGAATGTTTTAACATTTATGTCATCATGACGCCAGAAATAGTTCCTGTTTGGTCAAGTCAAGTCAGGAAAGATAAGATAAGATCAGTATTGTTAGTGTTAAAAAGGATGAGCCCTAAAAACAGTTTTCTGAGGTTTGAGCGAATGACACCCAAACCTGTGACACACGCTGCCACACTTGGAAAAGGTGAAATGAACTTAAACTGAGGAGAAAGTCTGAAACTTTCCTCCAACCTCATTGGTCTTCAGGGGTCTTCTGAGTGATGTCATCACATGTCCCTGAACTAAACCCATGAGATCAGAGCTCAAAATGGCCTCTTACCTTTGTTTGGCCAAATGACATTTAAGGAAATAGATCTTTGTGGAACAATGTTCCTTAGATACTAAAAATGTTCTTCAAAGGTCGATCATGCAAAAACTTTTACAGGCTCATCTCAAGACTTTCAAAAATCTGCCAAAGAGAAAAGTGAATGATTTTTAATCATGTTTCATCATTTGAGCAGCAGTTGTCTTCATTAACTTTGAGGACTGTTTTACTGAAGAACTGAATCTAAAATGCTAAAACTTAGAAGTGTTATCATTTTGTTTGGAAGATGGAGGACGTTAGAAAATTGTTAGAAAATGTTAGAAAGTGAATGAAAGGTTGACATTTTTGGATCTTTGTGTTGTTCAGAATTCTATTCATTCAATATCAGACTGATGGATATTTCTGTTATCAATAGATTTATGTAGTGCATGTTGCAACTGCACTGTGTCATTTGGTAAAACAAAATGTGTCGTACAGTAAAACATGGACATTTCTGGGAAATGTCTCAAATATTGCATTAATTGACATAAATAATGAAAATAAAGAAGGACACTTAACACATGATGGAGTTTGATATGATTTCACAGCATTTTTACCTCTAGTGGAAACATTTTGGA
Organism: Mastacembelus armatus; assembly: GCF_900324485.2. NCBI lineage: Eukaryota > Metazoa > Chordata > Actinopteri > Synbranchiformes > Mastacembelidae > Mastacembelus > Mastacembelus armatus. The sequence continues at coordinate 18,846 of NW_022872864.1, read as the reverse complement.
GCCAATGTTGACAAATGACATTGATTAACCTTAAAAGGCCCAAAATTCAATGTTTCTAGTTAAAGTGTGGAAATTCTGCAAGTGGCTATGAATCACTTGGAAATCAACACTTGCATTTTGCATCATTTCCAATTGTATAATTGACATGACATTGAATATCATATGAAAAATAGTTCTGGATACAACACAGGTAAAGACACATTTTCTAATTCAAACTGTGGGACAAGACAAAATGTGTTTGTTTCTCCTGTTCACAGAAAAAGATGCACATCTAACATAACATGTAAAGTTCTCTGGAATTCAACAGGTGGAAAAAGTCTTTTCCTTGAGAGAACAACAGAGAAATGAAATGTCCTTCTTCCCCAACACAGTCCAGTCATTTTCTTTCCACAGAGAACAATAAATCAAAAGCAGTTTTTCTCCCAGCTGCACAGGGTCTTACCTCTCCAAAGGTTGATGTGGGAATGACTGTGGAGTTCTGTTCTGCTGCAGATACACTAATGTTCCATTATGATGGATGAACCACAGAACATCATTCTAGTGTTCTAGTTCTGCTGTTCAGATCTCTTTAAAAAAAACACCAGTTGATCCTGACAGATCAGGATTTCAACTCCAACCTGCTGCTCACAAGCACATGTCACTGCCCTTTGGGCCTCATTACTGCTGTTCATTCTGCAGCAGCACATACTGGAGCTCTGTCCAAAGGAAACAGAACCATCATTGGAACTAATCACCAAGACTCCACTCAGAAATATCATTCACATTGTGGGTTTGGACTCATTGGTCCAACTTGTCAGTGTAAAGATCATGGTAAAAATGATGGTGCCACCTGTCCTCATTTGTTCCTTTCATTTGTTGTTGCACAAAGTTTGATGAGCTCAGAATATTTTAGAATAATACTGTGTTTTGAACTAAGTGGAGCCTTAACAAAGCAACAAAACTGTCCCCAGATCAGATTTTCTTTAAATGTCAAAGTGAAATGTTGGAAGAGAAACTGATGAAAGTGTCACAGTATAAGGCTTTTTATCTCCTGTTGTTTGAAGGAGGTTTTGCATTTGAAGCAGCCATTAGACTGAACTTTGACCCCGTGTCACTCTGAGCCACAGCTTTGTCTTGTTCTCAGTGTTTTTCTGGGCCGACTGCAGTGACTTTACTCAGAAGTTGAACTCTAGTCAGCAGTTTGTTGGCTGTTGCATGTTTTAGATCCATTGGATGTGAATTTCTTTCTTTCCAACCAAACCAACAAACCAACTGTTACCAACAAATGAACCAGGACTTATAAAGGCCCCAATAACATTCAGACATTCATCTTTTTGTCTGAGAGATGAATTTAATCCTGGCATCCAAACTTCATTTGGAGAAAACAAACTGATGTTCTGATCATTTTCCTGTTGTCTGACTTCTCATTGAACAAACATCAAACAGAGAAAAACTTGATTTTCATGTAGAAATAAGCAGCTTTGATGGGATTTGAAATAATATTGAAATAAGTTGGACTTTAATTTATTCCCATGTGTCATAATTTAGGACCTGCTCAGACATTCATGTACAAATATCTCAAAGCTGTACCTCAATAAAATACTTCACTTAGTAAATTCACTGCAGGGAAATACTACTGAACCCCCATGTGTGATGGATGTGGACTGACTGTGAGTCTGGTCCATGACACCATCTGATATCACTGGTTAAAGAAAAACCTGGTAGTGTCAGTGCTGGAAGAGGAACTTGGAATATTTTATCAAGAGAATGTACAGAGGACTGGATCAGTCCTGACCCGACCGCCTCGCTGGATCGGTCCTGACCCGACCCCCTCACTGGATCAGTCCTGTCCTCTGCTGTAGCACTGTGGTGATGAAGTGTCACCTTGTATTTCTCACAGCTGACAGGATCCACTAGAGGGCAGCAAAGACCAGAATATGACTGAGCCTGACTGATGTGAACACTAATATCCTGCTGATATTTCCTGTGTGGTACCAAAAGGGCCCGTTCTTATTCATCACATGGCTCCTGCTCCTTCACCTACATTGACTTTATGCACATGATGTTCTAGTTTGTTCCCTTTTCCAAACTGTGGATTTGGGAAATGAACAGCACAAATGGTGAACTAGAAAAATGTCTCAATTGTGTCAATGGAATCGATTTTTCTTCAGTCTCAGTAAATTGAAGTGTGTAATATTTCCTGTCAATCTAATGATTGTCTTTACTTTAGGAATAATCCACTTTCTCAGACGTCATCAGGAAAAAGTCTGATGCCAAACTAAGATGAAATATCATGGAAACTGGAATAACATCATCAACCAAATCAACAGGTTGGTTCAACAAATTGTTTCCTAACTTCCAAGGATGTTTCCAGAAAAGATTAGTGAGAGTTGCTCTAAGTAGATGAACTGAACACTCAGCTCCTTTATTTTCTAAACTAAATATTGGGATCATTTTTGATCTTCATGTATATTTCACATGTAGTTTATCTCCAAATGTCTGAATCAGCCTGATTTGGTGTCTCAGACTTTCCAATGATTGTTTCCAGTTGAATTATTCAATACACACATAAACCAGTGCAGTGAAGTAGCTACAATAAAGAATCATTGGAGATTTTTCAATCTGATCTGACTGGACAAGTTTGCAACAACATAATAATCTTTGACATTTATTCATGTCTCATGTTGTTTCTTTGGATCGGTTGGATTTTGAAATTCCTTCTGTTGAGACGTGATGATCAAACCTTTGGAGTTTTTGATCTTCGCTGTACAAATCTTTTTCTATTCTTGTGTCTTTTAAACCTTCATATGATCCATTTATTGTCCAAACAAATCAATACAAATGCAAATATTTCCTAGAACGACATTATTTAGTGTTTGTTCCAGCTCCAGTGCAGACACCTGGGACTTGAATCTTGTTTCTCTATATTTCAGATCTACTCATTCTAATATGTGAGTCTGAAGATGGAGCATGTCTGCATGTTAAATCTGAACATTTGGAATGAGCTGAAAGTGAACAGAGTCCTAACTCTCCCTGTGATTCAAATGAAACACATGGCTCTCTCCAATGAGCCTCCTCCATTATTATTAGCTGTTAGCTACAGGAAATGATGCTGCAGCTTTAATCTCACTTCACAGAAACTCTGTGCTGTGAAAATGCTGCAGAAACATGTCATTGATGGTCTCATCTACTTTTCCAGTGGGAATTAGTGGTTGACCTTCAGTCAAAGATCTCTGTTAGCTTCATGACATGAGGTGCACATGGACCTGCCCCCTTTCATCACCTGTTTTTAGACCAGTAGAGTTGAAATCTTGGTAGAACTCAGAGCTGCACAGGTTTTGGCATCTGGCTGTGAATATCCATCCATAAGAAACATGTTGTGTGTCAATCAGCTGGAGACACAAACTGACATTGATTTGATTCAGCGTCTTAACGGTGAGATGGTGTTTAAGGCCCCACAGGAAGTCCTAACATGAGTCTAATCAGATCTCTGGAATCCTTTAAAGTCCAGAAAACAGATTGAATCAGTGCTGCCTGGAGGTTTATCCATGTCCACACAAACTCATGGTCCTCCATGAAAACAGACACATGCAACATGTCTTTGGTCTCATTATGATGCTGACGCTGAGAGAAAGAAAAAAGGATTTCTACATGAGCCTTTGAATCCAACGATCATCCTTCACTGCTGTTTAATGCACAGTGGTCTCTGCATTTGAAGCATCAGCAGCACGACATGTTTTCTGTGAAATATCTGAGAGCTTTTCTTTTCTGGGCTAAATCCTTCTCCAGGTGTTTTTCTGCCTGTTGAGAAGTTGTTGACATGTCCCAGCTGATGTTCAGACAACAAACTGATGTTGTGTTAACACTGAGCTACAGGACTGGAATAGGCTGCTGAGGAGGAACCGGCTGTTGGTCCCAACAGGTGGATCAGTTGTTTGTCTTTGCTTTTCCAGCCGATGCAAATTGTCGACTGACTGAGGGGGAGAAATAAACAGAAATAAAAACAGGAGAGTAGGAACCACATCATGTGATAAGGAACCAAAGCTAATACACCACTTCTTTCTCTCTCTGTGTCCTTTCAAAGTAAAAGGTCCATCTGGCTGTGCACTATATCCAATATGAGTTTGTATTAGTGTAGAATGTGAATGCATTGACTTCTGAATATCCTGTAATCTGAATATGTCTTTATGCGTCTTAATCTACAGAATGTATTTACCGTAGGAATCTGTTGAGGACAAAATGCCATTTAGTTCTCTGAGAGTGAACTTCTGCTAAATCACCTCCCTCCTCTTGGTCTTTTCTGATCCACTGTGTGATTCTGTCTCGTCTCCCTGCACGTGGACTCAGACTGGGAGTGAGGCTGAGGTTGTGTGTGTGAAAGTGGGACAAAATGGGATTTTCTGTTTGATTGCTGCCCCACTGCAGCTGGATTCAAAACATGTGATGTCTATGTAATATCAGTGGATCAGACCTGCCTGTCTCAGGCCTACATGTGTCTGTTGTGTGTCAGGTGAAGCAGAAAACAATATCAAACACTGATTCCTGTTATGGTCTGGGTGTTTCCACAGGCACAAACTAACAGGAAATACTTTGGATAGTTCTGAAGTTCCTCTTGTTATCGCGATGTTTTGGTCTAAACCAGGGGGTTTCCAGTAAATCACGTGGGACGAAGCAAACTGACGTCAGCTCTTCAAAGTAAAGGTCGCCACTATTTTTAGAAAATATACAATATATATATATTTTATACAAAGAAATGATGGACTGTGTCAGGGCCTGACAACAGCACAGGAGCAGGTTCCAACACAGGATGTGGATTCATTTCCTGTTATGGTCTGGGTGTTTCCACAGGCACAATCTAGGAGGAAATACTCCGGGTCCACAGGGACTTTGGACAGTTCTGATGAAAAAAACAGTTTCCCTCATGTTTCACTGGAAACTGGGATTTTCCAGTAAATCACGTGGGACGAAGCAGCCTGACTTCAGCCCTTCACAGCAAAGGACGCAGGGTAAGTCTGACATTTATTTTCTTTATGGTTTCATTGTCCGAGGCTCCAGTTCAGGGTCCAGGTGGACTGTAGTGGACCCAGGACTCCGTTTAGACCCGGACAGCGGGTTTGGAACCGGATGAGGACGTTGGGCCGCAGCTGATAAACATGACGCAGTTTTTCTACCGCGGTGAAAACAGTTTGACAGTTTGACTTTGGATCTTCGACAGATCCTCCTCATGTTGTTCTGGAACATTAACTCTCCATGAGAAGCAGCGACTGGAACTGCAGGTTTAGTCGGAGGAGCTTGAGATCCGGAGGCTGGTTTTCAGTCCGGACCCGTTTTAGCAGCAGGGCTTGGAGCCAAAAGTGTCCTGTCGGTGGGACGGACCATTACAGGGACCGACTCTAGGGGGCGCTGGTCTGGTCCGTGGTCTGAGGGGCAGCAGTTTTTATATATTGAGGATTTTTGCTCAGTAGTTTCTGTGAAAGGTGAAAGTCCGAGTCGTGTTGAAGAGCTGTCGTCCTGTTTCCTGTGAGTTTCTGGAGACGACAGCTCTGGGACCTTTCTGGGAAAAGGGCGTCAGAAACAAAAAGTAGATCCAGCCTGGACTTTAGTTTGACTGACGGAAACTTGGCTCATATTGACCTGATCAGGAATCAATAAGCGAATCGATAAAGAATCGGGCAAATAGGCAGAATCAATACTGGTCCTGGTCTCAGTTCCCATCCCTACTTATACACAACATTTAGGTATTTGTCTTGTAGTATTAGGTGGAGTACTTTAGAGTAAATAGTCACATTGTGTGTGTTGCTGTGTTGGATTTAATTCATGTTGTCCACTTGTTGGTACCTGGACCCTCAGAGTACCAGCTGCTGGGACCATGTCCTGGACTTTGTTGTGTAGTGGGCTTGGGGTCCTGGTTGGACTGGTCTTTCTGCAAATACACTAAAAGGATTGGAGTGTAATGTGAGTACTAACTAACAGTATATATCACAGTTTATTTGCTGTGTACTTCAAAGTGTACTGCAAATACACTAAAAAGCAGGCTAGAAGTATATAAGTAGCACCTGTAAGTTCAGTACCCAGTAGAGCTGCAGTACAACATTAAACCCAGATCAGAGCGGGTAGTGTACTCATGTGTGTATAGTGGTACTGCTGTAACCACAGAGTCATGTGACTTCCTGTGGCGCAGCAGGAAGTGTTCAGTGGGTGAGCTCAGACTCCATGTTGAGAGCAGACAGCAGGAGGAGGAAAAGTGAAGCTGAGGCAGGTGAGTGTTAATCCAACATTATTATGATCTGACTGTTGGAGGCTCACACTCACTTTTCTCTCTGTGGACTGTGGAGGGAAGAACCTGCGTCCACACAAAGCCACTGAAACTAAAGGAGGGAACAACAGGCCGTGACTTCCTGTGGACACAAAGTCCTGATCCTCTGAAGAATCCACATTAAAGCTGCAGCTGAGCCCAGAACAGAGGCCCAGCTTTAAAGACAGTTGTTGTGCTGCCTGCTCTGAGTCCACTGGACTCTGGCTTCATGTCCGTGTGGCTGGACTTCCTGTTTTGTGCTTTTGTTACTGCGTCACTTGAATGGCCTGGTTCAGAAACTTTGAAACTTCCTGTCTGTGAGCATTTGTGGATTCAGGGCTCCATAAACAGTCGATTGATCAGTGATTGATGTGAAATCAATAAAACCATGTTTGTGTTTGCAGAGGTCAGTACCACAGACAGAGACCAGAGTGTCCGGGATCCAGGTGTCTGTGTGTGAAGAGGGACTGGTCCAGACCTGATCCTGTGACCTTCAGTCCTGAACTCAGACCCTGAGACTGTTTGTCAGTGAGTCAGCGACTGTTTCTTCCTTTTTTACAGCCACAGTTCGATTGTGATTGTGCTTGTTTGTTAAAGAGCTGCTGACAGTTGCAGATCCATCTCAGCCAGCTCAGAATAAAACCCATTGTCCAGTGTGTATTCAGGGAAATACTGGCCCCATCAGGGCCCTGGATTCAGGTCCACACATGTTCCACATACATGTGGTTCCACATACATGTGCATATGTATAGGGGCTCTAAGAACAGAGCCAGAGTCTGAGCCAAAGTCCCAGTTTCTTCTGTTTGAAGGGACATATTTCTAGTTAGTTTCAAAAAGTGAAGCAAAAAGATGCAAAACAACAACAAAGAAATGAACAATGAGCATAAAACGACACCAAATGCCTTGAGATTCAGTCAGTGGGACAGGAAACAAAGAACCACAGCTGTTGTTTCTTCTTTGGACTGAAATATGATGGAACAGTTTCATTTGCCATCAGTGGATCGACTGATGTTTCTGCTGTGATCTGTAGTTTTCCTGAGTTGAAGTCCCTCCAGCTGCAGCTCCAGATGTTCTGGCTCCATCTAGTGGCTGAAACAAACAACAACACTTGGTCAGGCTGAAACTCTGAGCTCAGACATTTTCCACCTGACAGAGCTGAGAGGAGATCTGGCCACGATTCAAATCATCAGGACTCAGTGAATTTCCAACCAAATATGTCCTGATGACACAGGAGACTTTTCAGACCAAAGTCTTTCATATGTTCTGAAGGAAACACTGATGTTCCTGTAGGATCATGTTTAAGATCAACTGAAAGCAGCTGCTGAAAATTGTTCAGGGAGCTGCTGACAGACACACAGCAGGGAGGGACATTTCAAAATAAAAGTCTGCTCCAGATTCACTGACACTTATTGGACAATTATTTTAAGGAGGACTGGGATAGTCCTCTGATAGTCCAGAGACATGTTCAACACTGAGACCACCTGGCCTCTGGAGGGACCGTTTCCACTGGGAGAGACCCTGAGAACTTCCTATGTTGTTGACTTCCTGTTTGTGTTGCAGAGCGTCCACTCACTGCCACATGTGAAGAAGAGCAAAGTGTGAAGTCAGACTCCATTTTAAAGTCCACAGAGAAGAAGAAGGAGGAAACAGGAAGTGGGAAGCAGGGTGAGTGTTAATATGACACCTGCACATATTGATCCATGTCATTGATGAATGTTGGGATTGAGTCTGGTTTAGACTTGTGTTTCCTGACGTCACAGTCTCACTGTGTCTCTGGGATGGTTCCATCAAACTAATGTCCAATCAATAAGAAGCTGCTGCCGTTACAGGGGGACAGCTGACTGGGTTTGTTCCTCTGGTCTCCAGGGTCCCTGGTTTCCCTCTCAGACCACAGAAGATGAGTCTTTGTGGGAGGGAAGAGGAGGACAGACCAGGGTCTGCAGGATCCAGCTGTGTCTCCTTGAAGAGTGACGGGTCCAAAGAGTTAAATCCTCCAAACTTAAGTCTGGTACCTGGACCCTCAGACTCGGGGTAAGAGACAGTTGCTAGTGTAAACTGAGCTGAAGATGAGTCTGTGGTCTGGAAGACAAAATCCTGATCCACTAACATCAGGTGTCCTTTCCTGTGATTCATTAAACAAACCAAAACAATGCAGTGCTGTGGTGCAGGAGACCCGTTGGCTTCCCTTTGAGCTGCACTCTATGGTTGAGAGGAGATATCCAACTTTAAATATATATAGAATATATCAAATTTAGGCTGTGGGCAGAAAACGGACTTTTGTGCTGGAGGATCAGATATTTAGTCCGAAAAAACCTGTTTCCTGGAAACATTTCAGGCCGACTGACACCAATCAACATATTTGTGGTTGGAGTTTCTAAGAGGCCGTGTCAGTAGTTAGTGTAGTCCCCGACAGAAACAACAGACCGAAGCTCTTCATCTGCATTTAAATGCAGTCGTCAGAAGGAATTCACAGCTTCCAGGTGGAAAACCATCTCCGTGGTAACGGTCCCTCCCCCTGCACACCTCTGTTGACTGGTTGGTTTTTTCACTGCAGTTCACAGCGAGTGAGAAAGGACGTGAACATCCAGTCTAGAGCGTCAGCTCCAGCTGCAGAGCTAACGTGGTCAGTTCTTAGTATTATTAAATGTCTCTGCATCACTTTGACTCTACGCAGCCAAAGCAGGTCCACAACGGATGGAATATGAGACCAAGCTCAATACTGTGCAGCACAGTAGTTCACTGAGCCAACCAGTCCCAATGAACACAGCTGCTTTTTGGATGCAAACACATGTGCAGCGTTAATGTTAATGTGTAAGATTGTGGCACCAATGAGGAACAGCCCATTAAAGAAACAGAGCTGTGCTTTATGCTCTGCTCTCTGATCAGGGTTTAGGTTTGGTGTCTCTGTTTGTCGGCCGCTTTTCTGACTGATTATTAAACTCATAAAGCCTAACACGGTCTGGGCCGGAACAGACTCCACCATCTGGCCCTTCTGTCAGTGAACATAGATGGTCTCAGTAGTATTGATTCTGAATTGATCAATGATCAGTTGATGTTGAAGGAAGCCCAGTTTGAATCAGCCTGTGTTATCACAGTCCAACCTGTTTCTAGATTCCCCTCTAGAGCTTTGTTGTATCAGCATTAACACAGTGTCATTCATTGTTTATTGTGCAGGGCTAAGGATTTACTTTGTCTGTGCAGCACCTGCATCTGCTACCATGGAAATACTTTCTGTGTCTCCATGTGCCACATCAGATTCCTCCCCCTCCTCCAACGATGCAGGCAAAGTTCTGCTTTCAAGTCTGACAACACGACTGAGAGTAGATATTATTTTATTGATGAGCTGAGCTATTGTTCAATTCTAATATCTGATCTTATCTAGCATGTTGATTCTGTGGCCTATTTATTCAGTCGCTCTGTTGGACTCTGCCTGCAGACTTTAAAAAAAGCTGGAGATGCTCATGATGTCACAAAGACATTTAGACAGAAGTTTCCACCAAACTGCTTGGAAGGTAGTAAGTCCTGCAGCCACAGGACGACCTGCTGTAGGTCTCCCCAACAACATGGTCGTGACATCAGGATCAGCTGCCTGGACTTTCTGAAGGCTTGTGTTTCAGTCCATTTCCCACAAGTGTGTAGCATAAAGAGACGTGCAGTCAGCTGGAAACAAAGTCCTCTTAACAGCAGGCCTGGATAAGGCTGCACTGACAACAGCACAGATTTCTTCCAGCATTAAAGAAAACCTGTCTCTTCTAATGTGAGACTGTGTTCCACAAACTGAACCTCCCTTTGCTGTTGTCCTGGACTGGATCAATGCAGCAACACTCTGCCCATCCTGGACCCAAACAGGAAGCAGTTTGTCCCTTTAATGCTTCAGTTGATTGACAACACACACACACATAATAATGAGACTAAGTCAAACTAAAGCAGTTGAGGAAAGAGAAACACATCTTTCCACATGTGGAGCAGCTCAGGCCTCTGGCTGTTCTAAATAGAGCTCAGCCTGTGTCTACAGTGGTAGTGACTGAAAACATCCTAGTTGTTCCCAGCGTTATGTTTGCAGTCCCCTGGTGCTGCTGTTGCATCAGGAATGCAGTGGTTGAAACCCTTCCAAAAAACTCCAACATGCAGTTCTCCTTCAGTTTCCTGCTGTTATTGTGCAGCTTTGAAGGGATTGATCCACTTCCAGACGTGGTGTCATTGATGCACTTTGGAAAAGGAAGTTGGTTCTTTTTCATTGAGTTAGTAAAATGATTCCATCTCCTTTGTTCAGACTGAGGAGTCTCATTGTTTGATGACTTTATTTCTGCTGTCACATGGAAATGTTTCTGTCTTATCACTTTTTCTGTTTCTCACCACATTTCTCTTCTTCTCTCTTCTTTCTTTCCCTCAATGAACATCTCACTGGATCATCTTGATGTTGAGCTGCAAACCTTTGCAAACTGACAAACTCAGTGTTGAATGTTGATCAGATTCCAAACTTCATTATCAGCCAGTTCAGCTGTGGAGGAAAACTGATTTAAAGCCAGCTGGGAGACAGCTGGGAGTTTCCAGCTTCTGTCCAGTCCAACAATAAGAAAGTTTCCTCACTCAACATGTCTCCACCTCAACTAATCCCAGTTTGCTTCATGTCCACAGGGACAGGACCAGGACTCAGGTCTCTGAGGAGCAGCGGCTGTCCAGCTGTGCTTTGTGTCAGGACGTCCTGAAGGATCCAGTCTCTACCAGCTGTGGACACTGGTTCTGCAGATGGTGCATCACCTCATACAGGGACCAGTCTGGTTCACCAGGAGACTGTCCCTGTCGCAAGTGTGGAGAAAGACCCAGAACCAGTAGGACTCACTGATTGTTCTACGTTTGAGTTGGTCCTTCACAGTCGAGATTCTGTGTCACACAAACGTCTGTTTGATTGGACCCTTTTTCTTGTCTTCCAGTGTACTCTGGTCTGCAGGAGGTTTTAGATCAACATAAGACCAGTCTGAGGACGAGATGTGAACGTGTGACTGAGGGACCTGATCCAACAGGAAGTGGAACCCTCCTCAACAGGATCTACACTGAGCTCTACATCACAGAGGGACTGAGTGAAGAGGTTAATACCCAACATGAGGTCAGGCAGCTGGAGACCATTTCCAAGATGGAGACCCTCCATGACACACCAATTAAGTGCCACGAGATCTTTAAAGCCTCCCCTGACCAGCAGAGACCCATCAGAGTGGTTCTGACCAACGGCGTCGCTGGTGTTGGAAAAACCTTCTCAGTGCAGAAATTCAGTCTGGACTGGGCAGAGGGCTCAGAAAACCAAGACGTCAGTCTGCTGGTCCTGCTTTCGTTCAGGGAGCTGAACCTGATCAAAGATGAGCAGATCAGTCTTCTCAGGCTGCTCCATGTTTTCCATCCAACATTACAGAAGGTCACAGCAGAGCAGCTGGCTGTCTGTAAAGTTCTGTTCATCTTTGACGGCCTGGATGAAAGCAGACTTTCACTGGATTTCAACAACAGTAAGGTGGTGTCTGATGTCACACAGGAGGCCTCAGTCAATGATCTGCTGACAAACCTCATCCAGGGGAATCTGCTTCCCTCGGCTCTGGTCTGGATAACTTCCCGACCCGCGGCGGCCAATCGGATCCCTCCTACATGTGTGGACAGGCTGGCAGAAGTCCGAGGCTTCACTGACGCCCAGAAGGACGAGTACTTCAGGAGGAGGTCCAGGGATGAAGAGCTGTCCAGCAGAATCATCTCACACATCAAGGCATCTAGGAGCCTCCACATCATGTGTCAAATCCCAGTCTTCTGCTGGATCACTGCTACAGTTCTGGAGCACATGTTGACCACAGAGCAGAGAGGAGAGCTGCCCAAGACCCTGACTGACCTGTACTCACACTTTCTGCTGGTTCAGACAAACAGGAAGAAGCACAGGTACCATGAGGGACATGAGACGAGTCCAGGGCAGCTGACGGAGGCTGACGGGGAAGTTCTTCAGAAGCTGGGGAGACTGGCGTTTGAACAGCTGGAGTTAGGAAACATCATGTTCTACCAAGAAGACCTGGAGCAGTGTGGTTTGGATGTCCCAGAGGCCTCGGTGTACTCAGGAGTCTGTACAGAGATCTTCAAAAGAGAGAGTGTGATCTTCCAGAAATCAGTCTACTGCTTTGTTCATCTGAGTGTTCAGGAGTTTCTGGCTGCAGTCTACATGGTCCACTGTTACATCAACAGGAAGACACAGGTACTGGACAAGTTCATGGGGGGAAAGTACACAAGGTCATCTCTGGATATGTTCCTGTTGGGAGCCATGAAGAAATCCCTGGAAAGTAAAAGTGGCCACCTGGACCTGTTTGTCCGCTTCCTTCATGGCCTCTGTCTGGAGTCCAACCAGAGAGTCTTAGGAGGCCTGCTGGGTCAGACAAAGACCAGTCCAGAAACCATCCAGAGAGCCATCAACAACCTGAAGAAGATGAACAGAGACGATATCTCTCCTGACAGAAGCATCAACATCTTCCACTGTCTGATGGAGCTGAACGACCACTCAGTCCATCAGGAGATCCAAGAGTTCCTGAAGTCAGGGAACAGATCAGAGAAGGAACTCTCTAGGATCCAGTGCTCAGCTCTGGCCTACATGCTGCAGATGTCAGAGGAGGTTCTGGATGAATTGGACCTGAACCAGTACAACACATCAGACCAGGGACGACGGAGACTGATTCCAGCTGTGAGGAACTGCAGAAAGGCTAAGTAAGTCCAGATGTGCCCAAGTGAAAAAAATCTATTGTTGTATATTTTCTAAAAGTATATTGAGTATACTTTTGAAATACTTTGAAATACTTGAAGTTGTGTTAAAATGAAACCAGTGAAGTTGCTGGAAGCTGCAGTATAAATCTGCTTTAGTACATGAAAAACCTATTTTTCACGTATTATTGGGTACTTTTGCTGCCCAAAATACTACACTACTGTTAAAATATACATGAAACATTTGAAGTTGACTTGTTGCAAATGTCCAAAATCTCTAGTGACATTAAACTGACAGTGTATTACTAATAGACTTTGAGCCAAAGTAAATGTACTTGAAATATACTCTGAACTCATTTGAACTATGTATGAAATACAATAGAATGAGGTTTGAAATGTGAAAAAAGTATGCAAAGTATATTTTTCCAAGTATTTGAGTATTTGTTGTGAAAATGAGCCACTGACTTTGTGTTAAATTGCAACCAAGTTGAACATGTTGCATTAAAAGACACAATGATATTGGATTGATATTCCTAGTAAATATAAGTCCACTATAAGCATCATTGTGTGTTTAATAAATACACCAACAATGCCCTCTGAATGGATTCTCCAAACACTGAGTCTGAAATGTAGATACTTGACTTAGATTCCAATCCAATGATGTTGGACTAAAAGCACTACTTCCTGTTAGCATGTTCTCAAATGCTCTTACTTTGAAAAGCCCAGTGCACTTTGAAGACGTTCTAAAAGGATTGAAAATAATCGGAACTCCTACACAAAGTCCAAAACCCGTCAGTCCAACAAATATTGATTTGAACTCTAACACTATTAAATCCAGCCATTTAAGGGCTTTGGAACAAAACAAGTCATTCAAGGTAACAACAATAACAATAAACAGGAACAACAGTTTGTGTTTTCTATTAGTGAGGTCAAAGTATTATTTGGCTGCACCACTATGGGACTGACATGGATTTTAGTGATCTTCAGGATTCTGCATAGTTCTCCGAAGAATTCTGTCCAAACATCCAAAATACATGAAGTAAACATGTAGTATGAAAGAGTATTTTGAAGTGAAACTTTGTCCACAGGAATTAGACCACTTCCAAGAGTCCACTTTCCCACAGCCAGGAACACATACATTGTGTACTTTAAATAAGTCTACTGAAATAGAGCTCAAGTTAAATGGAGGCATAGTATTATATTTGGAAGAGAATGAGACAATTTGAAGTAAAAACACAAACCATGAACAGACTTTTGGAAAATATCACTAAATATACTTCAAAATCTGTTGAAAGTAAAGTGCACTTTGAAGAAATCTGCTAAATGACTAATGAAGTAATGAGATCATTTCAATATACTTTGCAAACATTGACTTTGAATCTGCTTTTTTTGTCTCAGTAACTCTTTGACTAATCTTGTACTTTGGAGACTCACCAAAAATGTACTTTTACTACGTTTCAACACAAGCACAAATACACTTGGTAAAATGTGTGAACACACTTTATCTGCTAAAAGTAGAATTGAAGTCTGAAACAATAGATTGATTTTTCACTTGGGGGATCATCACCATAATGTTCCTCTTGTTTATTGTGAGAATGACAGCAGCTGGATTTTGTCCCAGATGTTCTTGAGCTGTTCCAAATGGTGTCAGTCCAAAAGCTGCAGATGTTCCTGTTGTTTTTTTCTCTCTGTCCAGTGAATGAACACAGTTCTTCTTTTTCTTTCCAATGGTTTTTCCATGGGACACATTTTTCTTCTGTTTCTCTTCACACACTGATGTTTTTCTGCCACATGTGGACAAATGTCCAACATTGGAATAAACAGGGACAGGCCTGTTGTGGAAGTTCCAAAGGAACTGAGTTTTCTCTGCTTCCTGTCCAAGATGAAAGCAGAACAAAGATGAAGCGTGTGCAGTGTGACAGAGAGTGAGAAGAATTCTTATTTCATGTCCAACCCACTGAGAGAAGATCAGCTGAACCACTGATGTGAAGACACAACAGGACATGTCCCTGTTTGACATCAAGTGATTCAACTCAATATATTGTCTCTGTCACAATAACAGCTTTTCTAATATATGTGTCCTCACAGACTTTATGAATGTGGACTCTCAGAGACTCACTGTGAAGTCGTGGCCTCAGCTCTGAAGTCCAACCCCTCCCATCTGACAGAACTGGACCTGAGTCTGAACTGGGGCCTGCAGGATCCAGCAGTGCAGCAGCTGTGTGGTGGACTGCAGAGTCCACACTGTAGACTGGAGACTCTGAGGTCAGTTGACTGACTGTTCCTATTGTAGATCTTAGATGTTGAATCCACAACTAAAGCTCCTGTGAATGTTGGTTGTTCCATTCAGTGTTTTCATTGTTCTTCTATTCTCAGCAGACTAAGAATGATTCCTTCAGTTTCACTTCATTTCACTGAGCTGTCTTCAATAATGTGTGTTCACTCATATTGAATAGTCATATTAATAATGATGTGTTTCTTTCTATAGAAGCTTTGAAGAACAGAGTGTCCCAAAAATGTCATCTCTCAGGAAGTTGTTCTGAATCCTTTGTGTTTCTAAACAAACTGTGGAAACAGTCCAAAGCTGAAACTGTTTCAACTGAAACTGTCCAGTGTTTGTCCAAGTTTGGATCCCAACAATATGTCAATATTAGACCAGACTAATATCTGACCTGATCCTCCTGAGAGCCAGAAGGAAAAAGGTTGGAATATTTCCATTTTGGAATAGAAGTGAAGACTTTGGGCTGTGAGAAACAAAGTCCTCTTTCTTTTTGGGGAAGAACACGTCCCTGTAGTGGACATTGGGTCTTGCTTTGTCCCAAAAACCACACAATAAGCATCAGTTTGCTGACGATAATGTTGGATTTTCTCTGCATTTCTATCTGATTTTTCTCACTTGATGAAACTCAGAGAAAACATATGACACAGTCAGTTGTCAACAATCTATGAATGGGATTCCAAAGCTTGTGTTTAGTGGCCAATGACACAGTGGGGATCAGTCCCAACACAAGGACATGATCTGGTCTGTGCATTGGGACTGAGCCATTAGAAAGCAGTTGTCAGCCTGTTGTCATTGCCAAGGCCTCAAATCCTGATGCTGTGTGAAGAAGCTTTGAGTAGTTTTTGTTCCTGAACTGAAGCCAGCAGCTTTTGGTCCTGACACTGTCCACCCAGTTTGTTCCCTGATCCAAATCTCATTGTGAAGAACAAATCCACAGTGTCTCTATAAAGTTGATCCCATAGAAATGAAAGCACATGTGGAGCACAGAGACACACAGATGAAATCATGTGTCCAGGTGGTTGAGCTGTGTTTAGTGTCTGAGCTGCTGCTGCTGCTGCTGCTTTACCTCTGTGCTGTGCTGAGGCTGCAGCCAATAAAGCCAGAGAAGAAGATGCAGAGAGGGAAGAGACAGGAGACAGGAGAGCCTGGGGGAGCTTCCTTGGCTCAGATAGAATAAGGAGGAACAATTCAATGCATTGTTTTGCTGCACTTTGGAACTGGGTCAACAAACTTTAAGCAGGAAACTTTTAAGCTGCACAGTGACAGTATGAGCCATCAACTAGATTGATTCTGCTGTTGGCTGAAAAGCAGCTTCTCTTCCCATGTGCTGACAATAATATCATGATATAGTCAGACTATTATTACTATTATTCTGACTGTTCTCATATTATTCTTCTCATTATTATCATTCTACATTTCCCTTCAGGGATTAATCAAGTTGATCTCATCTCATTATTCTAATGAAAAGAAGAAGAATTGTCATCATCATCATCACCATCCTCATTGTCATCAACATCAGTGTCACATTGGATCTCCTTCTTTGATTCTTTATTCAGGTTGGACAAGTGCAGGTTGTCAGAGACCAGCTGTGGTTATCTGGCCTCAGCTCTGAAGTCCAACCCCTCCCATCTGAGACACCTGGACCTGAGTCACAACTACCTGAAGGATCCAGGGGTGCAGCAGCTGTGTGGTGGACTGCAGAGTCCAGACTGTAGACTGGAGACTCTGAGGTCAGTTCACTGACTGTTTGTTCCTATTGTAGATCTTTAGTGTTGAATTATTGTTTGAACTCAGTGTTTGCACAGACATAACTTCTATTGAAGTTGATTTTCTTTTCCTGTCTTTGGATTTTTCTGAGGCTAAATTCAGTCTTTAGTCCCAAATGACTGAGTCTCACAGAAAGTTGGTCTCATTGTGTCTAAAGAGTCACATGTGTCAGCAGAAAATCCTCTGGACTAATATTTGTTGGAAATGGATCCAGTTTCTTTGATGCAGTAGAAATATTTCTTTGATCATTGATATTGATGGTTGAGAACACACACAGACAGGTGTGTTTCCATCACTTCAGAGGACATTCCATTGACTTCCATTGATTTCCTGGAGACAAAGCCAAACCAGAAGCACTACTTGGTGAACCCTAAGCACAAGCTGAACCTCAACTTCCAGACAGCTTCTTCCACACAGAAATCCAAACAGGTCCTGGACTAGACTATTGGCCCCTTTTTAGATGTTGCCATTGGATTTGGAGCAGGTGGTTGACCTTGGACTCACCTGTTGGGAGTCCCAGTTAGTGCAGCCTAATAATCCCTCATTCAGTCAGTTGAAATGGACAAAGTCCTCATTGTGCTGCTCAGTTTGTCTGTGTGAACCACACTGAGCCTGGAGAAAAGAAAACATATCAGTGACACCTCTTTGACCCTTAGAAATCTACAAATGCAGGAAAATTATATCTCATGGAAGGAAATTTGGACAAATGCTAAAAAACCTTTTAGATGCATTAAAAATAAATTGAGACAGTTTAGGATTGTAAATAGATTATATTGTTTCCCATCTAAGTTGTTTAAAATGGGTCTAAAATTGCTGCATCTGTTGTGTGAGTGTCAGAAAATTAGGTGTGGATCAGTTTTTCAGTTCAATATGGATGTTAACAAAAACCATAATATTGTTATATAATATATTTTAGATAATAATAATATTATTTTAATAATATTCACTGATATCATTTAGATAGAAAAGCATTTAGGCTGCAAAATAATGAATCTGAATATATGGACACATGGAGTCAATTACAAGAACATATTCTCTCGTATACTGATCAATCAAATTAATAGTTTAGTTTTTTTATTTCTAAATTGTCTTATTTTACTTGAATGGGCTTAAAGATTTTTTGCTTTTGTCGTGTATAAAGGGCTAGTTTAGGTTTTTTAAGGTTAGGACGGGTATTTGAAACATGTGTAATTTGTGTATAATATTTTATCTAGACCCCCTTATTCCCAACCAGGGTTACAGGGACCTGCTGGAGCCTATCCCAGCTCTCTTGGGGTGAAAGGCAGGGGTCCACCCTGGACAGGTCCCCAGTCCATCACAGGGCCACATAGAGACAAACAACCTCACACACTCACACTCACTCCTATGGGCAATTTAGAGTCACCAATCAACCTGACATACATGTTTTTGGACTGTGGGAGGAAACCAGAGTACCTGGAGAAAACCCACACAAGCACAGGGAGAACATGCAGACTCCACACAGAAAGGTCCCTGATGGGTTTCAAACCAGGAACCTTTTTGATGTGAGGCAACAGTGCTAACCACTAACACACTGTGCTGCCCCCATTTCATATTCAGAATAAAATTATTAAAAACAAAAAAACTGCTCTTTGTCCCTTTTTGGATGGGACTGCTTTGAACCTGCATCCTGTTGGCTTCAGCTGTTTGGAGTTTCCACTTTCTAAACTTCTACTTTCTAAACCTTCTTCAGCTCTGAACACATTCTGAAACATTCAACACTTTCAAGAGGAACTTTGGTTTCTAACGTCACATCTTTGCTTCTTTATTCAGGTTGAGGAGCTGC